>NW_007726219.1:278899-310027 GCF_000696425.1 Galeopterus variegatus | reverse complement strand
TGGGCTGCGTGGGCGGCGGGGCCGCGCCGTTGGGCAGCGCCCTGGGGACCCGGCTCTTCCCCGCCCCACGGGCCTCGGTCCCGGCACAGCCCGATGCCGAGATGCCTTCTCGCTGCCAGGACTTCGCACACACCGAGACTTTCACCTGGACGTGCTGCACCCACCTCCTCGCTCCCGGCAGTGACTGCCTCCTCACTGTGCAGATCTCGTTCCCTCTCCATCTGCCTGGTGGGACCCGGCCCACCCTGCCACATGCTTACCCCTGCAGCAGCCCCTTACCCAGCCTTGAAGTACTCACCTGGCTGTGAACGTCCCTGGTCAAGGGCACAGTCTGACCTAGGACCGCCTCCCCACCTCCCAGCACAGAGCCTGCCTCTGTGGAAGGGCTTGGGTAGCAAAGGTGAGGGGTTGTCCCTAACCTGGCTGGAAGGCTGAGGGGGAGGGGAATATTGAAGGCCTGCAGCCATTGGGCTGGGTGGCCCAACTAGGCCACAGCTACCCCTGCCCCCAAACCCTCCCTGGGATTGGTCTGGCAGTTCTCCTGTGGCCCCTTCACTTCTGGCTCCCCTCCAGAGTGACCCCACAGGCTTTAGGCAAAGCAAGTTTTGTGAGAAGTTGAAGGTTTTCAAAGTCACTTTACTAACCTCTATAACCAACTGGAGAGACAGGCTGTTAGCTCGCTCAGTACAGTGTGATGCTGATGACACTAAGGTCAAGGGTTTGAATCCCCTTACCCACCAGCTGCCAAAAAATTAAAAAAAAAAAAAAAGTATGACCTGGGAGCACCTCCTGCCTACTGTTACCTTGGTTGCTTCTCTGTGAGAAGGCCCCGGAGACTTCCCCCAGCCCACCCTCACTCACCCAGATGTAAACCTGCCCCTTTATTTCACTCCCTGCACCCTGTTGTCCTTAGTCTCCTCCACAAACCAAAAAGCTTGGCTATCATCCACCCAACCTCCCCAAGCTGCTCAGAGACCCACTGCCCTTCCCTCTCATAGTGGTGGGGCTGACAGGGTAGGTACAGGAGTGGTGGATCCCAAGGGAGCCCATAGCTGGCCTGTGACTTTACTCTCCTTCACCACTTAAGACATCACCTCAGGGATGGAGACCCCCCAAGTGACTACTATTAGGTTTGGGGAGGACTACTTAAGATGGTGCCATCCAAAGATACTCAAAGGGGCAGTTCCAGCCCTATGACACTTTCCCATAAAATAAAAAGACAGAGGAACTCATAACCACAACAGAACTCCATGCCATCGGTCCCCCCTGAAACCCTACTTTATACACTAAGGGAACCAATAATCACAAACCTAAAAATCACCTGATTAACGTAAGGCCTCAACAACTCCCATTGGATATTTTATTTAACTTCTCATTAACATAAGCTATGGCCAATCAGAGCAGCACAACTCACCACAAGAAGAAATATAAGCCCAACCCCCTGGGGGCAGGTGAGGCTAGATTCTGTCCCTATGCCTCTGCCCTGCTGCCTGTGCCAACTCCTTCTAGCCTGATTTCTCATGTTGGTACCAATTCTTTCTGAACCTTTCAACTACAATTCGGTTTCCACTACTTTGAGAAACTGAAATAGGGGAAAATAAACTCAGTGACATTTCTTGAACTTCCAAGTTTGCAAACTGGTTCATAACCCTTCCATTATCCAAGTGAACAGGCCAAATAGATGTTTTAGAATGCTCTTTATGAAAGGCAGTTCATGTTGGAACAGGATGATCAGGGTCCTGGGGGAGGCCTCTGGAGAAAGAGCAAGAGAACACCTAACTGGACAGGGAAGTACATGTGGGGGAAGAGGAGGACATGATAAAGGCAAACGGTGCAAGCAAAAAATGAAAGGAAACTAGGAACTACAGGAAAAACAAAAAGCTGCCCAAGAAAATTAATGTAATCTTAGCACATTACTTGGCTCAGGAGCTAACAATTCTTTCACAGTTGTAACAATGCAACAGTGTTCACAGGGTTTCAACATTTAGAATCAATCTATAGAGAAGGCAAGAGAGGCTTAATTATGGTTATAGGACATGATATAAAGTTGACTTTGTAAAAACAAAAGGACAAGTGACAGGAACTGGGAGAGGGAGGAGGCTGAAGGGAGGGCTAGGGACCTTAGAAGCCTTGTCTGACACAGTGGGACTTAGGGGAAGCTGTCTAGAGTAGAGGGAAAGAGAAATTAATCATTGGAATATGCCTCGGTGTGATCAATCATCCTTGAGAGGAAAGATCATAAGTGTGTGAGTCAGCAAAGTCCTTCTTGGTTGGGCAGGAAGTTGCCCATGATCCCATCTGCAAAGTCAGCTTCAATTTCCTTTAGTGGGTCCATTGGCTGCCTTGCTTGGCCTGTCTGCCCCAGAAGCTTGGCTCTACCCCACCTTGGGGCCACCAAGCCCTCCCTCCCTCTTTCACAGAGCCTCCCCAAGCCATCCCACTTCCTGCTGTTTGTCCTTTGGACCCATCCTGCCTTCAAAGTTTGCCTGAGCACAGACTTCCTGAGCATTTGGGCCCTTAGATCCCCCCAGAACCAGGAATGGAGGCCAGCAGAGGCTGGGCAAGGCCGTGATTGCACAGGAGGACTGGTGAGCAGCAGGGGTGGCGTGCCATAAATCCCTGGGGGAACAAAAGCAGCGGCCAGCTGGCAGACGTCCAGGCCCCTTGTGGGCAAGCTGCCCAGGAGACTCAGAGAATCTCCTTTTGGTTTGGAAATAAAGGAGGAGGGGGTGCCCTTGGGGTTATATGACAAGTAAACATGCAATTAAGAGTCCCCCAAAGGCTCTCAAAAGTTCAATGAAACAGCCATATTTAGGGCGGTTTGCAGAGGCCTTTGTGCTCACTAGGAGGACTTTACCGTTCGTCCCCTAATCAGCACTTGGAGGTAGGCAGCCAGGCCCGGAGGCAGAGTCAAGCCCTCCCTCCTGCTTTGGGAGCTCTGGGAGGCTGGGCGTTGGGTCCAGGATCCACTCATCTCTGTTCTCCAACCCTCAAAGCCCTGGTTTGACAAGTGGGAGGGAGTGGGGTGCAGGCCTGTGCAGACCTCCACAATTTGGCCAGGGCTCCCAAGGCATCATCACTGTGAGGAAAGAAGGGCTGGGGTGGGAGGATTGTGCTGTGCTGCCTGTATCATTCCCGATGGGGACACAAGGCCTTTCTGATGTGGCATCCTTTTGACTTCTCTGCCTTCAGCCTCATGGCCACATAGGCAGCCAGCCCAGGTGGGCCTGACAACCCCTGGTGGGGAATGAAGGTGAGAGCCTGGGATCAGCGAGGAGTGAGCTCTGGGGGCTGAGCCAAGCAGCCACGCCTCCATTTGCAAGAGAAAAGATGATGATTAGATGATTAGATGTGCATTATAGAAAGCACACACACACACACACACACACCAGCAAGAAGCAAGCTGTACACAGGAAGTGACGAGGAGGCCTTTGGGACTGAGGATTCCCTCATACAGAATTTCTGGAGTTAATGTTTTTTTAAAAAAATCTTGTGATAATCTTTGATCTTTATTCAGGTTTTCCTCTGTGCTATATTAAAAATACATAAAACTAAAACTAAAAATATACTTGCTTTATTTATCAATTTTCTAAAAGGCAGTAAAGTCATGAAAAGACACAAGCAGTCAAATATATTGCACTGGGTGACGAAAGTTTGGTTTGCACATGAACAAACCACTTGTCCGGCTAGGCTCGACACATCGTTCCACAAACTCTGAGAGCTTATTTACATATCTTTTTAGGAATATATTAAAAAGAAGGCTCAGTTTAAAACAAAGTTTTTATGACACCTGTGTAAGCACACATACTAAAGAAAACATGACTCGATGCTTGGCATCATGTAAACAAATTCACAAAATGATCCTATTACGTCAACTTCTCGGCATGTGTTGAAGCTACAGTTAACAATCAGTGAATATACCTTAAATAATAAAATAACGCTTACGGTAAACATTCATAACAGTAGAGTGAGAACATTTTGGCAGTTTTGTGTTTCGGTAACATAAACGTAACCTTAGACTACCATCCCCTTATGATCTGACTTTAGAGGCAGAAAAGTTCGTAACATCTAATTTCCATAAAAATGCAGACTACGACCTTATCTTGGGCTTCTGAAGGTGATGCTGCTTTGTAAATTAAAAAGAAAAACTTATAAAGTGTTCTTGTTTATGAAAAATAGGATTAATATTTGAGCATAAGATGGTTTTAATACGAAAACCAATGGGATTACAAGGAGACGTCACCTTTCTCGTAGCTGCTTCTCCATCAAAGAACAAAGAAAACCCTGCTGCTTCTTACACTTCATAGACTTGGTCCAATTTTAAGTCCATCGTTTCATCAGAGGTAACGTCTTACTCACACCAGGGGCCAATATTACATTTTTCCAAACAATCTTTGGGATATATAATGCAACATGTGGTTTTGTAAAAAGTTGGGCAGTTTGGCCTCATCCTTCCCCAAGCGTCCAATGAGACGAAAGTGCTGGTGACACTGGCAGAGACCAGAAGCTGTACCATGTGGAGTCAAGGCTCATAGAGTGGGGGTGGTGCCCCCAGAACACAGGTGCCACAGAAGCCACAGGGCACCGGTTGGCACAGGCAGAGGGCTGCTCTCTGCCAGGAGGAGAAGCTGGCTTGGCTGGGCCAGAGGGGATGCCCGGGAGACTCCAACCAAAGAACAAACACAACCGGGTCCCAAATGTGGCAGTCAAAGCCTGGTGTGCAGGGCCGAGCCCGTGGGGCACTCGGGAGAGTGCGGCGCTGGGAGCACAGCAGCACTCCCGCCGCGGGTTCGGATCCTATATAGGGATGACTGGTGCGCTCACAGCGCTCACTGGCTGAGTGCGGTGCGGCCGGTCTCAAAAAAAGGAAAAAAAAAAAAAAAAAAAAAAAGCCTGGTGTGCAGAAGGCACCGTAAAGAGATGACTGATAAATTTTTATCTACACATTGACTATCATGGTCTGATAAGGATACAAGAATGACGTAGAAAGAGACAGAGGGTCTGGGTGTGCATGAATCTGTCGGAGCTGGTCACGCAAACCACTAAGCTTCTTCAGTTCAGAGTGAGAATTTCAACTTTGTCAACTACAGAGGACACTTTAGATCGGGATGTCACCACTACAGCACCCGATGCCAAAGCTGTTGGTTTGCCTCACTACGCTTCATACCACTGAATGTGAAACATTTTGAAAGAAATTAGGAGAGGGTGTTATCTCCACTTGGTAGGTAAAAAAAAAAAATGTAGCTTGACTAAATGCTAATTTAGATAAACAGCAAGCCCCCAAGACAGGACAGAATTGATCTGATCCAAGCACACCTTGGAAAAGTTCCAGAAGGCCAGAGCCCTCAGCTCAGAGTCACATGTGGCATCCTGGTTATTCGTCACAGCCTGGTATGATGCCTCGTGATGACGATAGAGGGCCAGTGGACACTCGTGCTCTGGCCAGAAGTCTCATGGTGGTCGAAGGACTTCTGAGAGCACCAGGGCAACGTCTAATCTTCCTCATGTTAAATAACAACTATAATCTCTTCCTCCATCCCCCAAACTCCATATTTACATTTTACATATAAAAGCATATTTCTTCCCAAACCTTCCCCTCCCTCCACAGTTGTCACTCCAGAAAACTATTAAAGAGCCACCTAAGTACATATGTCCTATGTCCACTTCATTAGAAACAGGCGTGAAGCTCTCGCCTCTCTTCCAACACCACCCAGTGCAGATCACTGGCTGCTGGGGCTGTGGCAGGGGAGGGTTACGTCTGTTCTTGGTTCGTGTGACTCAAGCAGGGTCCATGTTTCTTTTCTTTGGTATCTGATGCTTCAGCGAGTCCCAGAGAAGAAAGATCTTCCTCATACGGTACACAAATGTTGCCTTTTTCCTTGTTTTCACAGTAAACACATTCCTTAAAAGAAAAAAATGTGAAATCAGTAACAAACATGATATTTGAGATTTTTGTTACAAAAAAGTTGTTCAAACTGAGTGAGGTGCTGACCAGGGGACGGCTGTGAGGATGATGGCCACAGAGACAAAGTCCTAGTCCTGGAGCTGACATTCTGGTAGAGGAGTGAGACAGTAAACTAAACAAAAAGTGCCCCGTGGTACATCAGAAGACGGGAAGTGCTGTGCTGAGGTGGACCAGGCCACGCAGAGAGTGCGTGGAGGACACCTGTCATTTTTTCCATCTTTATTATTATTATTATTTGTCTTTTTCCTTCTATTTGATGTCTGTAATTTTAAACTGGACCTTCGGAAAAGGCCACAGAGACGGTAACTATGTGGTTTTAGAGCACGTCCACACATTCTTTGCCTCCCCTCCCTCAAAAGGTGGAGGTTAATTCCGCTCCCCTCAGGCGTGGGCTGGATTAGGAATTTGCCTCTAACAGAGTGTGTGTGACTTCTGAGACTGGGTCATAAAAGGCACCCAGCTTTCTCCTGCTCTCTACAAAGCCAGCAGCCATGGCATGAGGACACCCAAGCAGCCTTGTGGAGAGGTCCCTATGGTGAGGAACTGAGGCCTCTGCCAATAGCCACCCTCCCCCACGCCCAGCAGGCCTGTGAGGGAGTCTCCATGGAAGCAGATCCTCCACCTCCGCTTGACCACTATCAGACACCCTGACCACTGTCTTGCCTCCAACCTCAGGAGAGACCCTGAGCCAGAGCCCCCCAGCTAAGCTGCTCTCAAATTCCTGAGCCAAAGACACCACGAGAAAATACATGTTTATAATTTGAAGTCACTGAGTTTTGGGGTCATTATGCAACAATAGATAACTAAGAAAGCGGCAGGTGGAAAAAAAGATGTGAAAGCCAGAGCGAGGCACGTGTCTGTCTGAGGAAAGAAGGCTCCAGGCAGAAGGAAAGGCAGGTGCAGAGATCCTGCGGCAGTTCAGGGAACAGCCAAGAGGCCAGTGTAGCTGGGAGGAGAGGGGCAACGGGAGATGAGGTGGGAGATGTCGGGGGCACAGATCTGCGTGGCTTTGCAGCCATTTATTCTGACCGAGATAGGGCACCGCTGGAAGGGATTTGGGCTGAGGGGTGGCGCGATCTGACTGCAGGGGACAAAGGAAGCAGCAAGTACAGCCGGGAGGCTACTCTGACATCCAAGGGAAGTGTCGCCAAGGCTTTGACCAGGATGGTGACAATGGAGGTTATGAGCAGTGGCTGACTTCTGTCAGCTGGGTGGTTGAGCCACTATGATTTGTAATGGACTGGACTGCACAGAAGAGGAGAGTCTGGGTGACTCCAGTGTCTGTGGCCTCAGCAGCTGGAACAATGGAGTCACCCTGAGTGAGATGGGAAGGGAACGGGGGAGTGGTTTTCTGCGAGGGTAATTAGGAGCTGGGTTTTAGAAACATCGCGCTGGACAGAGGGCTGGGATGGAGACGGATCTGGCGCTATCTCCAGTCGCTGGGTGAGAGGGGTAATCCCAGAGCGAGCGCAGGCAGAGGAGAGAGGTGCAGACACTGAGCCTGAGGTGGGGAGGAGAGAAGGAGCCAGCGGGGAGAGCAGGAGGCCAAGGGAAGGAAGAGCTCCGAGGAGAGGGACAGTGACTGTCACTAACTGCTGCCAACGGTTCTGAAGGACGAGGACTGAGAAACGGCACCCCAGTCAGCGGCTGGAGGACCCTGAGACCCTGCCCAGAGCAACTTCCACAGCGTGGGGGCAGGGGGTGTCAGGAGAGAGCCCAGAGAGAGGGGCTGGAATGTGCACGCCTCTGAAACTCAGGAAGGACCAGGGATCTGCGGGGCAGGGGGCAGGGGACGCAGCCTGGTCAGCACATAAGGGCAGCAACTCTATTTTCATGCAATTTCATGGTCTGCATGGAGGGTGAGGGTTTATGACAGAAGAGGTGTTTTGTTTTTTGTTTTCGTGTTTTTTTTTTAAATAGAAAACATAATTTAAAGAGAGGAAACAAATTCAAATTTCAGCAAGCAATTGCAATTTGATATTTAAATCTGTTTAGAAACAAGGTTGAGAAGCCACTGGAAGAAAGTTCTCTCAAGTAGACTTAGTGTCACACTACCTTTTTTTTTTTTGATAAACTTTTAATTTTAGGAGTTTTAAATTTACAGAAAAGTTGCAAAGACAGTATAAAGTTCCCACGATGGTGCCTCTGGACCCTGCGTGAGAAGACAAGCGCTCCGAGCTTACCACCACGTCCACGGCCGCGGGCAGGCCGCCTGCCTGCATCCACGGGTGCACTTCCTGCAGCTCCTGCCTCTGGCCCTCTGAGAACCGGGGCTGGGATTTCTGCAGCAGCTTCAACTTCTCTCTGTCCTCCTTTAAAACCGTTTCTAAATTTCTTCACAAAATATTTAGAAAAAGAAAACGTTTACAACCTCTTAGGGTTTTTTGTTTTCTTTCTAAAAAAAACTCATTTTTCTAGAAATTCTTTCAATTGTAATAATGTAGTTGTAGACAGTTTTGTTTAATGCAAATTTCCTTTTCATTTAAAATAAATTACCCCAACAACAACAAATTAAAATAAATTACTCTGTTTAAAGTAAGTTAATCTCCTGAGTAAATCATCTGTAGCCTTTCTACTAAAATGCTAATCCGGGTCAAGATTTTGGTTTACTTTGAACTAGATGTGGGGGCTGGGTATCTGCAGGTGCAAGCTTGTCCCCTTAGGCTTGGTTCTGCAGAGCGTGGTGAACCCAAGAGGTTCTTACTATCTGGGTGGTAGAAAGCAGAACCTTCCTCCGCCACTGGCTGGCACTGGGCTGAACTGCAGCTGCCCTGGAGATGGAGCCCTGACCTCCCTGATGACCAGAGGCCTGGCTGTTCTCATCTCAGGGGTTAATCTTTCCTCCCTCCCCCGCTCCGTCCCAGCTTCCCCTACCAAGGGGGTGCTCTGCAGCGATAGGGACCACGTCCAGTTCCACAGAGCAGCCCAACATGGACTCAGAGCCTGCGCACAGACCCAGGGTCACTACGAGCAGCTGGCAGCCTTGGGCTGGTCACCCACCTTGACCCTTGGTTCCTTTAACTCTAAGGCAGACACACACACCTCATTTACCCCACGGGGTCACTGGGCACAGAGCAAAAGAGATGACGCTGTCAAAAATGCTTCAAAAAGCTGTGTGACACCTGGAAGAGATGCCAGGAGCCAGCCTTCCTCACAGACTGTAGGGTATTACTCTGCAGGGCTCTCTGCCTGCACTGGTCACACTGCAGGGCCCTGCTGGCCCTGTGGCGGCACAGGAGCGAGCCCCACATCTTTGTCTACCACACCAACCAGCTCTAAGCTTGGGCTTCCAGAGGGGCGCCTACCCTGGCTGGATGCCCTCAGGGTTTTGGAAGCTCCTTGAGGCCAGCCCTCCCCGTGCTCTGAGGCAAAGGCCGAGTGGTTACCGGGAAGGCAGCTGGTACGTCATCATGACGCTGTGGTCCGCGTCTGCCATCAGCAGCCAAATGGGATCTTGCAGGACGTACTTGATGAAATGCTCACTGTCTTCCGTGTCTGCATTCACTTTTGCTTTGTGATTATTCTCTGAAGAGTCAATGCTTCCAAAATATCTGCTGGTGTGACTTGTGTCACTACTGCCTTTAAACACAAAATGTGGCCAGTTAAAACCTTGAAATGAAATTAAACCTTGCACCATGTGCTTATACAGTGACGACAATTGTAGAGAACTGAAGAGTTTCATTAGGTTACCATTGTCTGTTGGTGGACTTCCCCCTTATCTTTCTCTTTTTGTTGTTGCTTTACAAAGTGTATTTAAAAAGCAATTAGGTATGCCAGACTCAGGCCAAAACCAATTTTTTAAAAAAAATTGTAACAGTTGATTGTACACATCAATGTCCTCCTTATCTTTCTGATTCTCAAGTCATCTAGATACTTAGAAAACAGGGTATCTGCTAGCACCATGGAGGTGATGCTTTCCTGGGGAGGCCCCAAGATGCTCAGGCGGGGTCGTGTCTTAGAAACCTTGATCTTCTTTCCCAAGTGCCCACTATCTCTTGACTCAGTGCGGACCACAGCGACACGAGGCTTCCTGAGAGAAAAGCAGCTGGCCTGGAGAGCTCCCCAGCTGGCCTCACCCAGGCAGAGAGGCTGCAAACCAGGTGAAGTGCAAGCACACTTCAGGGAAGGAGGGAGCTTGGGTTTTGTGGACAGTGTATGCATTTCTGGCTGACAAAGCTTCATGGAAAGATCCTGGTCTATAAAGGCTTGCAGGTGGTCCTTACCCTATTTCATTTGAGTAGAACTAACTCAGGAAGGTAAACTACTACCTGGGGACTACAAGGGATGGCCCAGCAAGGGGTTGGCAGGGGGTGAGATCTGAAGTGACACTGAAATCCGAAGTGAAGAGGTAGGTAGGATGTGGAATTCTGACTAGAGAGGGCCTGCCACGCCAAGCCGGGACAGCACAGGCAGGAGCAGTGTCTGTGTGTGTGAACCACGTGGGCTCTGAGGGGCCGCTCGAGAGCACCAGTGGCACCTGCCCTGGGCACGGATGTCAGCCTGTGGTTCTGTGCAGTCTATCCTGGGGGAATCTTCAAAATGCATCCAACATCCAAGCGCCCACGTCCCAGGACCAACATACCTGCCCCGCTCCTGGATGTGTCACAGCCCAGAGAGTCCGAGGTGGCGGAAGCCCCACTCCCAGACAGGGCTGACCCCGTGGCTGAGCAGAGGTCCTCATTCAATAAGAGTTTGAGCAGCTCGCTGGATGTGGAGAGGGCGTCACTGTTCTGGGCATCTGAGGGCTCCTCATGCTTCAGGGACAGGGAGAAGAAGACACCGCTGTTCACGGGGGCTTGCTTGTGACGCAGCACACACAGCAGGGGTACAGTGCAGGGGTGGGGCAGAGGGAGAGCTGCTGAGCAGCTTGTCCACACGAGGTGCCAAACAGAACATGAGCCCTTCCTTCATGTGCCAAGGAAGGCCAAAGGAGTAGACTCCACGGTTAAGGGACTACAGAGAGAATGTCATTGGTGCTCTATGAATGTCATCTGCCTTGGATTGAATGCCCCCCCCCCCAAATTAATCCCCCCTGTAACCGCTGAGGGTGGGAAATCCTCTTATGGTAACTGAAAGGCAGAGCCTTGAAGAGATGATTAAGCTGGTGGCTTGGTGGTGGTCGTGGGCGTGGTTCTGCGGGCTTTAAAAGGAGCGTGCACGAAGAAGTTCTCTCTCTCTGCTCCACCATTCTGCCATATGAGACCCCTGGGTCACTGCTGCCACCACAAGGCTCTCACCAGATGTGTTCCCTGGACTTTGGACTTCCCAACCTCCCAAACTGTACGCAATAAATTTCATTTTCTGATAAATCACCCAGTTCCAGGTATTTCTGTTATAAGCAACAGAAACGGACTAATATAACATCTAACAAAATTTAATCCCAGCGAGGAAAAGCTTCTGCTGTTCCTCAGCCACAAACCCTTCCTTGTGTGCGGCAGACATGGAATCAGAGAAGGGCTTTCCGCAGCACTCCAAAAGCCTGCTCCTCAGAGTGGGGGGTCTCTGCACACCCGGGGGAGGGCTGCCTTGGGAGCGAGGAGGGGCTGGGCCTGGGGAGCACCCCTGACCCTCAGAATCTTGGAAACCCGGACCATAGATCCAGGGCCCCAGAAACAGGACTCAGCAGGGTGGTGGACAACTGGAAGAACCAATATACATTCCCAGGCTCCACATCCTCGTACAGGTGCCGAAGGTGGGGAATCCCCCAAGACAGCCCCTCTCCTGAGCGCCTGTGGCTGGCAGCTTGTACTGCTACACGCCGAGCTCGTCTGCAAGCACACAAGTGTTTAACTGGACGTCGAATGAAAATTTCCTCAACTGAGTATCAATACTCGTAACCCTTAGTGTGCTTAAGGCTCTGGAGGATGGAAGCTGGGCCAAGGCTGGTTTCAGGCACGTCCCTCCTCATCTTCCTCCTTTGCAGGGGGCACCTGAGTCAGGCTCTCTGCCACCACTCTCCAAGAAGCCTTAGTGCTGGAACTGAACTAGATTGTGCTGTCTTTGAAGACGCATTTAAAACTTTGAGGCCCATAAATATTCTCCGTAAGTCACATGCTGCTATTCGGACTCATCATTGACCACAAACAACTTATCCTCCTTCGTTCAGACCCCAAGACAATAAAAAGCTCCTAATGATCTACTCTGATAGGATCCTTTAACTGGGAAACATTAATTTCTGGCACATATATTTATGTCACAACCTACAAAGTCTGGTAGAAATCTCCAGTGCATAAAACCACCCATGTCTGAGCTAAGGACCTGCTTTGGAGAAACAGCATCGGGAAACCCTTACAGTTGGAGGTGCCTTCGGCTGCTGGTCCCAAGAAGTGCCCAGTTTGCAGTCCAGCCCTGCAGCTGCGGTCCCTGTGGTCCCTGTGGCTCCAGTGCCACCCTCGGGGGCCTCCTCCAGCTGCAGCAGGTTGAGCTGCAGGGGTGAGCTGCCACGGGACTGGAAGAGCGGTGGGGAGGCCCTGCCTGTGGCTCCAGTGGCTGATGGCAGGGTGGCTGGACAAGTGCATGGCTGTCTGGGGAGTGAGGTCCGACGGGGGAATTCAGGCTGTGGGGCAGGGGTCACCTCGGACACGAGTGGGGGGTGGCCTGGAAAGTGAGGCTGGCTGGGGAGTAAGGCCTGTGGCAGGCTCGGGGTCCCTGGAGGGAAGGAATAACTGGGTAACATGAACGCCATGACTGGGGCCAAAGGGCCAGTGAATGGCGGGGGCTGGACTGCAAATTCATGCTGTGCGTCCATGGTCATAGCAGGCACTGTGAGGCTGGCGTGGGGAGCCACAGGAGGTGCCACCATGGCCCCTGGAGCTGGAAACACAGGCAGGGAGTAAGCTGGCATGGGGGCAGGAAAGGGCATGGCGGGGCAGCTAGACTGGGATGTGTCTGAGGGTGACCAGGCCGTGGTGTTCAGGCCCATGAGTGGGGGCCGGTGGGGCACGGGGTCCCCAGACCCAGTGCTCTCAGAGGAGTCTATTGGCTTGAGCCGTTTGGACTTCAGTTTTCTATTCTTTCCAGTTTTTTTCCAAGTTGACTCTATTCCAGAAGTATTTCTTAGTCCATGGGCAGCTAAAACATGGAAAAACCACCAGAGTTAAAATTTTAAATGTATGTAATTCCTATTTTGCAATTCTTGGAGACTTGTAGAATTTCAGAAACTTGAAGGCATCTCTTAGATCAACAGTCCTGTATTCCCAAATTCCAACCTGGGGCCCGTCTGGTCCTTATACAGTTTTCCCTGATCCTCAGTGAAGTGAGAAAAATCAGGGCAAAACATTAGGTTTTTCATAAAACTGAATTCCATCAATCTGATGGTCCAACCTTAATTGCAGGATCAATTAAAATGTCCTTTTTTCTGGTATTAAAATGTCCTTTCTTTTATGAAATGCTAATGTGGAAAGTGGTATTAAAAAAAGGTTCTATGTATCAAAAAAACCCAAAAAACTGGCTAGTCTCTACTGTTCGCCAGTACCCAGCACTTGGGGAAAAAAATACTGGTTTGTGAGATCTGAAAGGTAGAACCGCTCACCTTACCTATCCTTATTTTTCAATTTTACAAGCTTAACATTATTATTCTTAAAGAGAGACATTTTCTGTTTCACCTGTCAAATGAAGCCTGAGCAGAAGCCGAAAGATCGAAGAGGAACATTTGCCCTCAGAACCAAACTCTTCCTCTCCAATGACAAGTGCTGCTGACATAAGGCCTTCTTCAGGAGGACAGAGGGACTCGGCCCTGGGTGTGTCCCCAGTGCCTCCCTCAGTTCTCCTCTCATGTCACACAGAGTAACTCGGGACTCTTGCAGCATGAGTGCCCAGGGGTTCCACACCTTTGAGACAGGCGTGAGGCACTCTGCGGTGTGAGGGGAGGTTTTACACTTCAGCCCCTCTACATGGTGTTCCTCCCGCAGGAATCTGTCCACTGTGGGACGACTGGCTAAAGCACTGGGCTCCTGGGATACCACCTCCAGGGATGGGCAAGGCTGCCCTGGACTGCTGTACACTCTGCACTGCACAAACTGTTGGGTCTAGGGGACAAGTGGGAGTTAGAACTCTGCACTGAGCTGGGCCCGCTCGGTGGGTCTGCTCAGGATGAAGGAGGGACACCTTTTTCTAATTTGCACAGAGTTTTCCTGTGGGTTGTCAGTAACCCTGCGTCTCAGAAAGAGGAGAGTGGAAAAGACACATCCTGAAGAAGGCTGTAGGCTTCTTCAATTTCTTAGACATTCCCTGTGGTGAGTCTGCCCAGAGACCCAGGGGAGCTGGTCCTTGTGGTATGTTTTTCTCCTGGGGTCAGTCGCTCTGATCCCTGTGCCAGAGCCTCAGGAAGCCAAGGAAGAGGTGGCATCTCTGACCAATACAGGCCCCATCCATGGGGTACAGGTATATGGCTGGGGGTCAGAAGCCAGGCTCCTGGACCGGAAAAGGGGCGATTAAGTCGGTCTATTCTACATCTTCCCTTGATCTTTGACCACCTGGTGGCTCATGGCCTGAGGAGCAGCTCCACGCACCATGGGCTCTGCCTACCTTTGGGGTCTGCAGCTGGGCCCCAAGGCCAGTCCAGCCAGGAAGGTGTGCCCCCTGGGGAGGACATGGTTCACTCCCTCCTTCCTCAGGAGCCCAGCACCAATGCTCCATCAGCACCAGCAGCTACCCAGACAAGAAATGTCGGGCACGGCAGCACTGTAACCACCCTGGCTGCATCCCCTGGGCTGGGAGTTCTGTGGGGACGGATTGCATCACCAGCAAAATCCCAACAGCCACCTCGTACAAATGAACACTTCCCAAATCGGGGACATCTTACATTTTGAAACCAGTGCTGGACTCAGTACGATTAAGATTAAAATTTTTGTATGGTATTGATAACACCAAGGTCAAGGGTTGGAATACAATTTTAAAAATCCACCCTTAATTCAGGTAGTCACTTACCTTGTTCGCTCGACTGCCCCCTGGATCTTTCTTGTAGGTAAGAGTGGCAGTGAGAATTGAAAACGTTGAGCTTTCTCATTTCCTTGAACTTATGCAGGAAACTGTGCTCCTCCTTCTGGGTGTGTGCGGCGAGCACCTCCTTGGTGAGGCCCAGCGTCCTGAAGGGTTCCTTCCCCTGGCTGAGGCTGCAGGGCAGCACAGGGCCCGCCGGGCAGTCCAGGGATTCTGGCCCACTCGCAGCATCTTCTGCCATCTCTGTAACACAAGACCCCAGGCCTCTAATCCATGCGTGCCTCTTTTATCTTAAGCCCACACTGTGCTTATGAGCAAGACAAATCATTCACATATAAAGTCATTTCATGAGATGCCCACGGCATGAGGATGAAATTCGCAACATCTTTGTCTAGCTTTCTCAGAAATGCACAGTAAAAAGGCAAAGGCAGTGACGAGAAAACCTGATTACCCATGGCTCAGGAGCAGTGAACTGAAGTGTGGGGAGCCTCAGGGTTTCAACTCTGTTGTGGAAATATTCCTGGGCTGCCTTGGCTTCTAGAACACACTGTGCTAAGGTTGACATGCTGCATCCTCCAGGCTCGGGACCACGCCCAGAGACAGTCAGACCATGTGGGCCTGTGGGGCAGGTGGGACAAGGGACGGAGGGGCCACAGACCGTCCTGAGAGGGAGGGCTTTGGGACTGAATCCCTGACAAGCACTCTTTCCCTCATTTTCTCCCTTTCTCGTGAAGGCCACACTCAGGATTCACTTCAATCACAGTATTTTGAAGAACAAAACTGGGCCACAAACACACTTGGTTTTAAGTCTTGTTGCGACCTGGACTGGCTCCTGTCCTTGAACAGCAAGGGCTGACAGGCTCACCTTCTGCTGGGAGGGGGAGGCTGGGCAGAGGAAAGGCCCCAACCCCATGCAGGGAAGTGGGGAGGCGGGGGCCTTGCTCCCACTCTTCTCTCAGCACCCACTGAGGGGTCTGTGTCCCCCCACTCCCCACGCTGGCCCTCTGTATTTATGCCGGAGCAGGCACCGCCAGCAGGCGGCGCCGGAGCGCAGCAGGGACCAGGGCAGGTGTAGGCCTGGCCTGGCTAGTGCACCCCACCCCTGCACGTCATGCAGCTGGACTTCCTAGAACACCTTTATTGGGCTTATGGCAGGGTTCTTATGCACTTAGATAAAATTAAAGAAATATTTTAGATGGCAGTCGCACTTCTCATTTTTATTTCAAAAATCCAGTCACTCCCAATATCATCAAAGAACACACAGCATACCTAACTCAGGCTGTGGCTTTTTGTCCCCCACGTGAACAATGGTGCTGCTGTAGCTGCACTGGCTGGTGAGAGACACCACACTCCCTGCCTTGCCAGGCAACGTCAGCGAGGTTAAGTGGGCGCTAACTTCCGCGTGGCTGTTCACCTTGGAGGGCAGCACTGCTTCTTCGTAAGAGAAAATGGAAGCAAACACAAAGGGGCGATTAGAGCGAGCCATGCAGATAAGGACACCACCCGTCTAGACAGCACCCCACTACCCGTGGGACTGGACAGTCAACACGCTGGGCTGCACACATCCATCCCACAGACACTTCGGCCTGGGCATGTGATGTTTGTCCTCAATGTTTATTCACAGGGGAAGGGTGGAGAAGAGGGAATTCTGACACGTAGACAGTTACACATTTAAATCATGGGTCCTACGGGGGTAGGCGCAGCAGCGCTGGCTGCGGGAACTCTGGGCCCGGGCCTGTGGTGAGGGGCTTCTCTGACAGTCGGAAGCCGACACAGTCCGGGTGCTGTGGGCAGGCAGTTCACTCAGCTTCTCTGTGTGTGACTATCCAGCCCTGCGCTCCATTCCACAGCGGGATGCCCTATTTCTGATTCTTGCAATGACCGTCAGCAACATTTTCAACGTTCAAGCAGCCAGAGATGTAATCTGATTTATGGGGCACACTAACATCCAGGCAAGGGCTCCCCACACACACACTGGAAAGGGGCCTACCCTAGAATGACAACGAGACTAGCATGGCTGTGGGGGGGGACCCAGAGGACATCCCCACACTTCCAGCAGCCCCAACTCGTTCTCAGAGCCCACAGCTCCAAGACTACAATCATCTTTACCTCTAGCTTATAAGAAGGTTGCTGACTTTTGAACTCCTTTGATCATTTAGAAAATAGGCTACGCCCTTATGCCATAATCACGGAAGCCACTCAGAATTAGTACAGGAGAAAAGAAGGGGCAGTTCGGGTCTTAAAATGACATCTGATTACACTGCAGAGGATTTAAGTAACTACACATTTAACAGCTCAAAGCAGGTAAGATACCTCCGGAGTGCAGCCCGGGGCTGACCATGGCCTTTCGCTTATCGCTGGCCTTCAGTGTGGGGACGTGTGCTGGGAACTCACACTTCCTCTTCAGGGTGGTGGCCTCGCTGCAGCTCTCCAAGTACCTGTGCAAAGGGTTGGGACCGCCTCATGTCACATGCGAGGGGGGAGAGTGCGAGAACAAAGGCGGAAATCCAGAAACGCTGTGCGTACCTGATGACACTGTCCAAGCAGCTCATCTGCTGGTAGGAGCAGGCAGGCTGGTCCTTGCAGGCCAGCTCCTCTGAGAAGCCGGCCCTGGTTAAGCTGGCCCCTGGGTTGTCCTTTTCCATGGCAGAGACAGCTTTCATATGAGCCAGGGGGCTACTTTGTGTTTCTGAAGGGATGACAAAATTGTTCTTTCATTTAATACTTTATTTCCCCAAACAGTACACTCTGTATTTATAAAGCATTTTACTTCTACCTGAAGATAAGTCTAGGACTCAGACTATGCTTCACAGATACAGAAACCCTGCAACAGCCTGATCTCTGGCAGCCCTGCTGGTGTGAGCATCATGGAGTCACTACAGAGGGAGCTTGGAGGGAGCTGTCACTGAGCCTGGGGCCTGCTTCTCTCTGGGGCTCGGTGGCACTGGGTCGGGGCTGTCCCTGGGGCTCAGTGGCACTGGGTCTAGGCTGTCCCCAGAGCCCAGGGAGTCAGCAGTGGGAGAGACCAGTTTTTATCTGAACTCCCTGACAGGGCCAAGAGATCCCAGATGCTTTATGTTTATGTTTCTCCTGGGCAGGCCACTGATTTCAAAGGCAATCCTTGGTAATAATGACTGTAACAATAATTGTCTCCTGTGCACTGTGTTGTGGATTCTATACTTGTCCTCACCACATACACCACATGCCTGTGGCCCTTGGGCCCTTGAGTGAAGAGCACATCCTGCTCCTCACTGGGTCCCCAACACCCAGCACAGAGGCCAGCATGCAACATGTCTACCAGCATGTCCCAAAAGCCAAATCTACTGGTGATGTCTGGCCAGGAGGAGACATGGGGCAGGCCAGAGTGTGCTGTGTGCCCCAACATTCCCCTCGGAGGCCTCCTGCAGGAGGCAGGGACTGAGTGCAGAGGATGAGTGAGAGCCCACCAGGGTGAGAGGACTGGGCTGCACATGTGTGTACATGCACGTGAGCATGTACATGCACACGAATGCATATGCACGCGTGTGTGCATGTGCTTGTGTGACAAACGCATGCTAGGCAGAGGGGACAGCAGGACCCAAGCAGAAAGGTGTGATGCTGCCTGGGAAGTGCCACAATGTGGTGAGGAGGGACCCACTGCTGTGCTGTGGTGACAGGGTGGGCTGACAGCCCCGTGCAGGAGCCAGCACCTTCCACATCAGACAGGTTTGGTTTTCAGTGGTTGTGGGAAAGCTGGGCAGACTCTCCTGAGGCTGCTGTGTGCACGTGTGAGCTCGTGTGCTCACACGTGTATGTGCATGGCCAGACGGCCACTTTGTAGAACGGACAAGCAGCCAAGGCCACAGCGCCTGGGCATGCTCCGCAGGCGGGGCCTGGGCACAGGACAGCACACCTTGGCCAGGCCTCAACAGGTCTGTGGGGCATTGGGGCCAGCAGAGACAGCAGCATCTGCCTCTGCAGAGTAAAGGAAGGCTCACGTGCCTGGGACTCTGCTGGACAAGGGAGCGGGCTGCGCACACTTAAAGGTCGGTCCCCTGCCATGCGTTTAACATTACACCAGCTCCCTCTTTGCACTCTGCCAAACTCAAGTCTTACTAAGGAAAGGTTGAAAAAATATATATATATATGTATTTTTTTTTTTTTTTTTTTACCTGCAACAGATTTTTTCTTTTGTTCACCAGATTCATGAGAATGATGACTTTTGCTTTTGGTCTTGCTACCATTTTTACAGATTTCCTTGAAGAAAGCCAAAATGAACAAATCATTATTCCTTCAGTCTGTCCCCCACACTGAGAACAGAGAGCAGCTCAAATAATTCCAGCAACACAGGAGAAAATTCCAAACAACTCTGAGAGACGCAATGCTAGATAACACTTAGTTCACGATCTTAAAGGATGACAGAAACAAAGCAAGACAGCACATTTTCTTTTTGTCCTACAGTTAAATATTCACTTCTGCTTGTTTACTTGTCTTAAGAAATTTTCATCCAAACCTTTAACTATATGTAGTTCTTAGCTGCTTCAACTCTTAAGAGACTACAGAACAAATCCCAGGTGAACGGTGTAGTCAGCAGGCAGAAACAGCTGAGACTACAAAGGCTTTGGTAGCTGCCAAAGGTTTTTCAATGTACTTTTAAATTTTCAGCATGTATTAAACGACATTCTCTCAGGGAAAAGAACAGAGGGACGTACAGATCTTCTGCGGCAAGACTCCTCGTGGCCGTTGCTGTCACTGGAAGAGGTCTGGCTCATGAGGTGCTCGTGGGACCCGTTGCTGCCCAGACTCCCATAGCCGCTGGAGCCACTGTGGGGCACGGGCTGAGGAGACAAAACACAGCGCTATGGCGTGCTGAGGCTGGCCCAGCTCTCCATGGAGCTGCATGCACGCTGGTCCTCCCCACACGCCCTGCTTTACAGAGGCTGGTGGCCTGCCCAAGGGCACATGGCAAGGATGAGGGAAGCTGGGGTTTGAACTCCAAGATCGGGCTCCAGATCTGGACATCTGGCCTCTACCCGCAGTACCCTGTCCCCAGATAGGCATTCACTGAGAAGATGCCCCTGAAAGAGAATTCATTCAACCCACTCCTGTACTGAGGGGTTTTAAAGACAAAAAACAATGCAATTAGAGTTTCACTCCACAGCCTATGATAACTGGGAAGCAGAAAACTACTCGGTCACGGGGCTGACTGCGCTTATACTGATTTTCCTTGAGTACGAGGTCCCCAAGTTCTCCAGGGCCAGGTCCCAGCACTCTGGGCTCAAGTAAGCCCTTCTGTTCATAGTCACGTGGGACTGTGCTGTGGTTCAGACAGAGACATGTGAATGCAAGGCTGGGAAAAGTCTGGTGCTTCGGCCTGTCTTGGACCAGCACAGATTGTGCCCAAACTGGCCCCATGGGGATGTTCAGAGGACAGCCGGGGTCTCCTGGGTGGATGTGACAGAAGCAGGGCTCAGGGCAGGGCTGAAGCGCTCTGGCGGGGTGTGGACTACAAGGCTGATGTGGGGCCCACCTGCAGCAGCAGCCGGTGGATCTGCTCCGTGAGCTCCTGAACGCTGGGCTGAGCGGCTCTCTCCTCTGTGCATGGGTGGGCTGTGAACACGTCCTCGTTCAAAGGGCCCCTGGGTGGTTTTAATTCATCTTGTAAGAAAAGGGAGGTGGAGGAGGCTGGGCCCGTGGCCTCCTGCCTGCAGCCCCCCAGACTGTCACCTGCCAGCTTGCCACTCTGCCTGAATGAGGTCCTGGGGGCAGCTGATCCCTGGCCCACCCACTGCCCATCCACTTGGGTCTCCCCCACAGGTAGGCAGCAGGAGGTGAGGATGGCCTGGGATCCCCACAGGGCCCTGGAGCTGCCGTGGGCCCTCGGAGCACTCACACCCTGACTTTGTGCCTCCCGATGATGAAGGAGATTTTCCTGCTCCACGGATTAATGAAGCTGGACCAGCTGGTGTCCAGCGTGATGTACTCCCCATTGCGGGCGCGGAAGCGAATGGGAGAGTAGTCAAAAGGCTGCCCGCCAGACTGCAGGACTGGGAAAGGAAAGCAGCATTCAGCACGCAAGGAGGAGTGATCGGTGTTCACAAAGTGAAAAGCCACTTCAAGATACACTCGGGTCCGAATCACTTGCAAACTTTAAGGATGCAGACACCTCTTCAAAGCCACTGTTTTCTACCTCCCCGTCCCTGTTTTTGATTTAAACTGCAAAAAGGCGGTTGATTCATCTCGTATTTCAGGACGTGCACCTTTGCCAGAGCATCACCTGCATCTGTGAGGACTGGGCTTAGTGGGGATACACGCCGTCTACTGTCCCGGCCTGGTCAGTACCTTCCTAGTCACAGCTGAACTGGTCTCCCCTCCTCCCACCCACCACCAAAGCCAACAGTAAGAACACGATGCCAAGCACTCAGGCTGAGGGACAACTGGCCACAGAGGAGCCCACATGAGTGTACTGCTCTCTGGACTTCCCCAAGCACTGACCACAGCAGGCCTCAGGCAGGGAGGCGGGGCGGCCTCTACCTGCTCGTCCTTAGCTGATCTGAGCTGTCAGAGCAGGGCCTGGCCTCAGGAAGAAGCCCTAAGAGTGCTCTAGTTCCTGCCAAACCCTTTGGGGTTTATTGCTGAACAGGGACCTACTCTTTTTGTGGATGGCGAGCATCAGGGGCCTGTCACTGGGATGCAGCTGCAGGAGCACAGGGGTCTGCACCAGGTCCTGAGGCAGGTAGCCCAGCAGCGGGACTGCCCTGGAAGGCAAGCAGACACAGTCCAGAACACACTTCCAAGCAGGGGAGCAGACTGTCTCTAAGAACCACCCTATTCTCCGGGAAAAGGAGGCAGACTTCAAATTCCCCAAAGCTCAAAATGTGGAAAGTGGGCTAACAGAGAACCAACCAGCCAGTCTTTCAGCTCATCAGCAGATGAAGGTCCCAGCACTCCTGTGAGCCTGTGAGCCTTGTGCCTTAGCTCCTGAAGGAATAAATCACGATTATGTTTTCATCTTTGTGCTTCATAGATATTTTTCTTTCTTCATGTCGTTCATTCATCTGGCCAGATGTGGCTTGGTGTGGATTTCTCTAACGAGTTTTGCCTGGGCCCTGGGAAGCCCTTTCTATGCACATCTTCCCCAGCTCAGGACATTTTTCTTCTCTTATTCCATGAGCCACTGCATCTCGTCAGTTTATTGTGGCTCCCCAGGAGGTGTTGCTACTGGTGGGGGCCTGCACTGTGCCTGTCATGTCTTCTCTTGGAGATGTCACTTTGCTCTCTGGGAGCACGTTCACACTGGTGCTGTCACTGGACAGAGCTGCACGTCCACAGCCCTCTGACGGCTTGGTCATCCAATTGCCGCCCCTTCTGAGCCACCCTTGGCCTCTACCTTCTCGTACCCAAACAGACATTTCTCAAACTCTTCTGCTCATGTGGAAGGACATTTTCCCTTTGAGTCTTTACCTAAAGCTCCCCCCTTCCTTGTGGTGTGGAACATCCTCGCGGGCCTGATGTTATTCTTTGATTTCCTCCTCTGTCTGAGGTGTACTCTCTCCACGCCTCAAGTTGTCCTTTGGACAGGATGTACAGAATGTTCCTGGCACCCCCCCAAGTCAAGACCCAGACAGAGGAGGAGGAGGAAGAGGAGGGGAAGAAGGACGGGGAGAAACAGGAGGAGGAGAAGCAGGAGGAGGAAGTGGGGAGGAGGAAGAGGAGGGAGAGGACGTGGGGCTCCCTGAGCTGGGCGGCTTGCAGGGCTATAGGAAGGAAAGCTCTGCAAACTGTCACCCATAATGCCATGTACACCTGCCCACCAACTTCCCTGCACAAGACTGAGCTAGACACCTGGGGGTTTGCAGACAGTTCTTCATTGTTTGGAGGAATAAAACCTCCTGGGGTTGCTTTACAAATGCAGCTCCCAGGCCCCACTGTCCAAGATCCTGGTTCAGCAGGGCAGGTGGGGCTCAGAAACCTGCCACAGGTGGTCTATAGAAGACACCCAAGTGATCTGGGGCTGGAGGTGATGGATCCCCGGCTGCCCACAGAGCAAGCTCCGTTTTGACTCTAGCGGTGGAAACTTTGTGTCCCTGGGCCGGACGCAGACAGTGGGAGGATCCAATCCCCCACAGCATCTGGGAGATGCCCTGGTCCATCTCAGGAAGTCCAGCATGGTGGTGCTTCTCTGTCCACTCCTGTGGTGTCCTCTGAGGACACCTCTTTGACCACTGCCAGTAGCCCATAGTATTTTCTGTCTTCATGCATCTGCAGAGGAGCTAGGAGAAGACCCGTGGGGGTGGGTACAGAACCCACTCAAAACGTGGGTGCTCCTGAATCCATTTGCACCTGCTACAGCACCCTGGGTGGGAGATCCAGGGAAAGGAGCCCAAGTGGGGCTCTGAGGAGAGACATGGAGGGAAAGCTGTCCCCATAGCTGCCTCTGGCATGCAGAACATGGGCTTCTGCTGGGATCCTGCCAATGGCATTCCCAGTTTCAGTCCCACCACTGGCCCCAGGCACACCATCCCTGCTTGCTCTGTCATTTACTCCAAATGAGTTCAAACAGGATAATAAAGACAGGCTCAATGTGAACAATTACCAGCTCTCCAGAAGGTCTTATTTACACCGTGTTCATATGTTACGAAGTTCCTAGTAATTCCATAATTATTTCATTGCCTATATATAGTTCAACATTTTTGTCAATTATCACAAGTAAAACCAACATGCAGCCTTAGCTTTAGTTAAATAGCTTGAACGTCAAAAACATGAAAATTCATTTGGCTTTATTTAGTTTGCTATTAAGTAACTGCTGACATGGTGATGAGACACTGGGTATCTTCTGAGGGAGTCTGACGACATGAAGAACGCGTCACTGATTTCAAGACAAGCGATGGTGGGGGGGTCAGCGAGGGCAGGGAGGAGCTGGGGGGCGAACGACATGACACCACTTACCTTTCATCCACATCCTGGAACAAACAATTCGGTGTATGTGTGGTCGTAAAAATTCTCTTTTCAGGAGGAATTCTAGGGGCTGAAAGAGAATTTTGCACAGATTTCTGATTCTAAGAAAATACATACAAGAGTACTTCAAAAAGTTCGTGGAAAAATAGAATTACAAGATAATATGAATCTTTCCATGAGCTTTCTGAACTACACTTGTATTTAATGTAGTTATATTACCACTACCAGAAAACACCATGTAAATTCAGAGTAATGGGCAGCTAAATAAAAAATTAAAATGTGTACTTTGAACAACAGAGTCCACCGCCTGGAGAGCAGTGCGACCCTATGCCAGACACCACCAGCAGCTTCGCAACTCCACTGTGGACAGGTTTTAGTCCTGTAAACTAGGAACTGCCATGGTAACAGAACCACCTGAACCACATATAGGCTTCTCTTAGCAAAATCATGCTGGAAAGCCATCTTCATGATTTTTAAGATGAAACAAGGGGCCGGTTCGTAGCTCACTTGGGAGAGTGTGGTGCTGATAACACCAAGGCCATGGGTTTGGATCCTATATAGGGATAGCTGGGTGGCTCACTTGGGAGAGTGTGGTGCTGATAACACCAAGGCCATGGGTTTGGATCCTATATAGGGATAGCTGGGTGGCTCACTTGGGAGAGCCTGGTGCTGACAACACCAAGTCAAGGGTTAAGATCCCCTTACCGGTCATCTTTAAAAAAAAAAAAGATGAAACAAGAGTGATCTGAATAAACTATTTTTAGAAAATTTACATACTTGGATTCAAAATTCTCAGCAAATGTCATCGCACTAGAGAACTTCACAGTTGCTAAGATGGCCAAAGTGACAGAGATAGTCATATATTTGCACAAAGATAGTCATATATCCAAAATTTTCCTCAGCTACCAAGTTCATGGGAAAAACTTATTCAAAATTTAAAGTTTTCATTCTTGAAGAGCACTTCGATAATCTGGAGGAATATGTTGTTGAAATCTCAGTACCCTTTAAATCTTTACTGAATAGTTGGAAGAGAACATTCTCTATGTAAGAACACACCAAACATTTTAAAGAAATTCACCTACTTAAAACAACATTCCTATCACTTTTAAGAAGTGCTTTTTAAAAACAGTCATCATTAGTCACTTGAGAGATTATAAGTACAATTAAACATGGAGTAAACTGGACTCCTGCAGTTCAGGAGTTACAGATGGCACCTGCTTTCAGAGAACTGTGAAATCACATGACTCACTGTGTTGCCACAGTGGGCACCTATGGGTCCTGGCTGGGCAGTGTGGCTGGCACTGGACTGCGGTGTCACAAAGCAATCATTTAAAAGGGATCACAAGAAGGATCTGATCAAGGTGGCAAGCGCCTTGGGTCCTCTGGGCTTCAACGGAAGAACCCAAATTTTGTTTCTTGGGGGATAGCCTGAGGAGCCAGCGGGACAGGAGTGTCTGGTGAGATAAGGTGGTGAGGTGTGATGACGGGACTTCCACAGGCTGGGATGGCGGGGGGTGCGAGGCACAGCAAAGGCCACATCAAGCAGGCTGCCTCGTCTGGAGATGCCAGTGCATGTCTGGGAGGAGGGGAAGTTCAGGGGAAGCTTGGCTGGGCCAGGGTGGGGAGGGAGGAATGGCCAGCACCTTCGTCTTGGGGGCGAAGGGACTGTTTGGGTTTTGGAGCAAGCAGTGGTGTCACTGCCCATCAGAGTGTTCCACGAGGCTGCAGCATGGGAGTGGGCAAGGATGGGAGGGATGGGGGCCCCTCAGGGCTTTTCTCACTTTGTGGACAAAGGGCAGAGTGGCTGGGGAAAAGGGAGAAGGGGACACAGTGATGGCCTGGACACAGGTGAGAGATGCTGGTGGCCAGAAACTTTGACCTGCCATGCAGAGGGCCACACGACACAGGGGGTGTGCTAAGTCTCAGGGAAGATGGAGACTCTGCCTGAGGTTAGGGGAGCAGCCAGGGTTGGAGACCCAGAGCTGTGAGTCAGTCTTATTGACAGCACATTTGAACCACGGAATAAATGAGGGGACCGAAGACAACTTCGGCCCTTGCCCTGGGCTTGGCTGTTACCTTCGTAGCCAGAGTGCACTCTCTCTGCCAGCAGAAGGCAGCAAAGCTGACTCTCAGCACCTTGCTGGTCCTGAACCTTGACCAGGTAGGGCGTCATGCGGAACGGGTGGTAGCGAAGCTCATTCTCGTGGTTCTTCCCAACACTGTAGAAAAGAGTGACACTATGGAATGATAACATAGGAACAGTCCTTTATTTGCTAGTTAGCTGTCCCTGCTGTCTGTTCCATCTTAGTTAGCAGTTCTTTTATCTGTTGTACCAGATGCCCAGGGAGCCAAGCCAGGCCACTATGTCAACTACTCATGGGGAGACCCAGGCCACATCAGCGTCGGCAGGTGCCTCTGCCCAGCCTGAGGAGCTGGGCCTGCCATCCCACCTTTCAGTCCTCTCCCTCAGATCCCATCACACTGAAGGGCAAATCGAAGAGTCAATACCCTGACCCTGACCATGAGAGGTCTCCCAGCCCTTCCATAGAGTGGTTTGATTTTGATGGGGGCCAAGCAGATGGAAAAGGGATGCTGCTCTCCCATGGGGTCCTAGGCCCTGACTCTTGAGGGCACTAGGTTCTGGCCTGGGGCCACTCCTGACACCACAGCTGGACAATCATAATCAGTCATACTGTTTCAGGACAAGAGCTTGTTGGGAAAGATATGGGTCTTTCCCTTAAAAAGTGTACACGCAGGGCCGAGCCCGTGGTGCACTCGGGAGAGTGAGGCGCTGGGAGTGCAGCAGCGCTCCCGCCATGGGTTCGGATCCTATATAGAGATGACTGGTGCGCTCACAGCGCTCACTGGCTGAGTGCGGTGCGGCCGGTCTCAAAAAAAAAAAAAAAAAAAAAAAAAAAAAGTGTACACGCAGACCAAAGCCTGCACGTGCTTTCAGGGTGCTCAAGGGCCCTAGGATTTGAGCCCTCCCAAGTCACAGACAGCACGTGCAGGTTCCTCTGGCTAATGTTTCCCAGGAGGAGCAGGTTAAATCCCATTATTGTTGGCCACAGTCTCTTAGCACCTTGTGCATATTTAAACTGAAACTTATTAAATGTGTTTTCCTATGGACTTTTCAGGAACAGGCATGCTGGGTCCTTGCCAGCAGAGCCTCCACCCCTGCAGAACGGGAGCAGGCAGGGCTCAGGCCCCTTCCAGCCTCGAGCAGAGCAAGGAGTCGTGGGGAGCACACCTAAACCCTAAATTCCTAACAGGTTTATACCGTTTTCTAATTTAGGAAAATGGGCAACTGGGCTTACCTGACCCGGCAAAAGAAAGACTTCTCCTCCATGCATTCTTGAGTAAAAGAATCTAAAAGAAAAGGCCCAGTGTCATCCCTCAATTAAACAACTACATATAGACAGTGCTCTTTATTTCTTGTTGACTAAAGACAAGCAATAGCATAAAGAGTCAAGGTGTAAAACTGCAAATTTACCCTAGCACAGAGTGAAACCTCTAGACTAAAAATCCATTATTACGTTTCTGATAAAAAATAAATATATTTCATGAGTGTGGCGCATACTGAATTACGCAGTGCTAAAATTTTACAGTCTGGTGTTTTTTCTGAAATGCTTCGTAATGCTGCTGCAAATACAACAACCAATTAACAATTTAACTCTGGAAGACACGCTGACTGATGCACAGAATACTTACACAGAAAGCCCTCAATGTTTCAAACTACATATTTTTGGGATATTCAGTTATAATAGAAACAACTCAGGGCACTACAAAGCTTACATCAATACTTTGGTAAAATATTAACTTACTTTAAAATTTAAAATGACTAGTAAAAATGTGAGATCAATTGGGCAACCTCATTAGAAATAAGGGAATGGATGTTTCCATAATAGTTTAAAGGAATTCTAAATAAAGAAATCTTAGACGTTGATCTTTCATATAATTACTCAAAAGAAATGAGGGAAAGTGACAATTACTTGTTATGGAAAATGATACAAAACTATTGGCTTGGAAAGACCTCTGAGAATTCACCTTTGTTTTTACTCAGACAAAATAGTTGGCACTATCCCGGGAGATAGAGCCGGCCTGCCCAGGCTGTAGGTCACACGAGGAGCCATTTCCCTTCCACGCGGTGGCCCAACCCTGACCCAGCCATCCTAACTCACACTGCAAACTTTAATGATCTGACCAAACAGTCCTCGGGTTGGAATTTTGGCAGAAAGGAGGCAGCACTGTGTCTGAAACCGAAAGCGAGTGTCTCCTCTTTTTGAGGCAACCCCAAATCAACTTGCGTGTCATCCCAGGCTACCTGCGGTCAGAGGTGCCACTGCTGAGCAGCTGGCAGAGTGGTGTGAGTGGTTGTCCTTCCCTGGCCCCCACTGCCGACTGGAGGGGAGCAGGAGGAGGTGGAGAGTCGGCAGGTGGTGGAGGGGCTCAGTCTGTGTGAGCCCCCACATTCGGGCTGCTGGGGGGAGGGCCAAGGACCCTCTGATGTAAGGAGAGATTGCTGGCCTGCCTGCCAAGGACAGTGCTGGGTGACGTGGCCAGGGCTGGTGCACAGTCAAGATTCTGAGAGAGGCCATGTGTCTTGGGTGACCCCGGCCCTACCTGCTGCCTTTTCATCTCTCCTGGCTCCTCGGGAGCTTCTGCTCTCCAGGTCTACTCCAGCGTGGGGCAGTCAGAGTGATCCAGGCAGGCGCTAAGTGATCATCAGGCACAGGCAGACAGACGCCCCAGGATGCACACTTCAAAAGGGGACCTGCCGGCTGCCCTGGTCACTGAACACGTGGAGCAGCAGGGAAGGCCTGAGGTGGTTGGGCCCTTGCCCCTCTCTGGTGTACCTTCTTTTTTTTTTAAAAGATGACCAGTAAGGGGATCTCAACCCTTGCCTTGGTGTTGTCAGCACCACACTCTCCCAACTGAGCTAACCGGCCATCCCTATACAGGGATCTGAACCCGTGGCCTTGGTGTTATCAGCACCACACTCTCCCAACTGAGCTAACCGGCCATCCCTATACAGGGATCTGAACCCGTGGCCTTGGTGTTATCAGCACCACACTCTCCCAACTGAGCTAACCGGCCATCCCTATACAGGGATCTGAACCCGTGGCCTTGGTGTTATCAGCACCACACTCTCCCAACTGAGCTAACCGGCCATCCCTATACAGGGATCTGAACCCGTGGCCTTGGTGTTATCAGCACCACACTCTCCCGAGTGAGCCACGGGCCGGCCCTCTGGTGTACCTTCTGCTGGGACCCCGTTTGGCCCACCAGTCCCCTTCTGTGCTCCTCCTTATGTGCAAGGCCTGTGCTGGTTGTGGTGAGAACGCTGAAACCCTTTCAGACACCAAGTCTTCCCATCAAGTTGAAGAGGTAGCACACAGACATGCAAAGTTAACTGCAAGAGCCCTGCGGCCAGTAGAGCAGGAGGGGGCTGGCAAGTGAGGGCGCTCGGGCACGGTCAGGACAGAGGCGGGACCAGAGTCAGCTCTGAAGTACACCTTGACTTAGGCGGGCAGGGCAGGAGATGGGGCACAAGGGGGCTCAAGGAGCAGGAGTGAGCAGCCAGCAAGTGCTGAGGCCCCAAGGCAGGCACGCCCACAGCCAGCTCCAGGGTCTACGGGGCAGGGAGGGGCCAGGCCGGGCCTGGATCGTAGGCAGTTCAGATGGAAAGCTGCTGCTCTCTGTGCAGATGGACATGAGGCTTCTGTGCCTGCGAAGTCTCGTGGTTCATACTCACCAAGCTGCCTCTAGCCAAGATGAGGGGCCCTCGGGAAGTCACCCTGGCACATGCCACCCCTGTTCATTGCAGCTGCCAGGACCATAGGGGACCCTGCCCGCAGGAAGTGGGGAGCATGAGCGAGGCCTTCGGGAAGCACCCCAGTCCTCCCCGTGGTCTGCATAGCCATGTCAAGATTCCAACTTTTCAGAACATCTTTATCACTAAAATGCCTAACATTTCTTAATACCTTCTTAAATATTTTTCCCTCTCAGAAATTTATGAAAAGACTTTGTTTTTTTCCTCTAAATTTATTCTGAAGAGACAAATGAGTGTTTATCTTCCTCCTCTGACAGGGTGGGTGGCTGGAGGCCCTAAGGTGGAATCTGGCTGGTCTCCCGGGCAGAAGCAGGGGCCGGCCCCTTGTCCCCACAGAGGAGGACGGGGCACAGCACCAGGAGCTCACCTGCTCGGCTGCACGTGCCCCATGAGGGGAGCTTGCAAGGCGTGGTAGAGCTGTGGAACACGCAGACATCATGGGGCGCCAGGAGCTCCACAAACTTGCTGTCACTGAAGGTGTCTCTTTCATAGTGGAACACAGATGCCATTTGCTTAGAGATGTACAGGATTTTCCCAGTGACCAGGGACACCACTGCAGCAAACATATCCTAGAAAGGAAGAACATGACTCTGGTGATAATGGTTAGATGGGACTGGACAGTGGAACAGACTTGGGATAGGTGGTGTGGAGGGAGAGGCCACTGGGAGGGCTGGATGGGGTCTCTGGGCCCCCGCCTCAACGCTGACCAGAGGAACTCTACTTTCTCTGTCACATATGTGGGGATCCAACCTGATATTATTTGAAACAACACATCAGGGCCCTACTGCCAGAAGCAGCCCCAGGTGTCCCGACTCCCTGGCAGATGCCATTCACCCCGTTGTCTTGGACATGAGCTTGAGCATCTAGGCTGGGGTGATTTGGGAGGTGGGAGGGGAGCCATGAATTCCCCTCTGCTTACCTGGCCTGTCACACCAACCTCTGCCAGCCTTTCTCTCCCCCAGGGCTCTTGGGGCTGCCTGGGGGCTAAGCTGGAGGAAGGAGATGGGAAGGAATAGGGAGGCCATTCCCAGGCCAGCTTCACCAGGATTCCAGCATGTGCTCTGTCTGTTCTCACTGACTGGGAACTCACAGTGGGGGGTGGCCCATTTCCCCTCCCCCAGGACCTCCAAGGCAGTCCCACCTTTATGGGGGCCCTAAAAATGCATGGGCTTTGGAGTCTCAAATCCCAGCCCCATGACCATGAAGTCCTGGACAAATGAACCAACTATTGCCAACTCTGTCTCCTCACCCTGAGGATGGCTGGGCTTGCTCTCACACCTGCCAGCTATGGGACGGAGCTGGCCAGGGACAAGAAGGATTGTCTCACAACAAAGAGGCAGAGTCCGGAACATGGCTGCTACTTCCAGAATCACGGACTTCATATTCTTTTTTTTTTTTTAAACATATGAAGTCATTCTCTTTTTTTTTTTTTTTTTTTTTTTTTTTTTTTTTT
>NW_007726219.1:275195-278652 GCF_000696425.1 Galeopterus variegatus | reverse complement strand
TTTTTTTTTTTTTTTTTTTTTTTTTTTGTCTTTTGTCTTTTTCCGTGTCCGGCAACGGATCGCAACCCTCAGTGTTGCCCCCGTACCAGACTGGGGACCGGCAACGGGATTGCAACCCTCGGTGTTGCTCCCGCGCCTCGCTCAGCCAGTGAGCGGGAACCAGTCTGTATGTGGGATCCGAACCCTCGGGCGGGAGCGCCGCCGCGCTTCCCAAGTGGCGCACTTATCCAGTGCGCCACCGGGCCGGCCCCTGAAGTCATTCTCTGAAACCCCAAATGCTCCTGCTGTAAAGCCACTGGCACACAGACTCAGCAAGCTTGCCTGAATGAAGAACTCATGCACTTAGAAAGAAATGTCTGGGGCTGGCCGGTTAGCTGGCTGGGGCAGGGAGTTAGAGTGTCGTGCTGATAACACCAAGGTCCAGGGTTCGATCCCTGTATCGGTCAGCCACAAAAAAGGAAAAGCAGAGCCAGCAAGTTAGCTCAGTTGGTTAAAGCGCCACCTTGCAACATCAAGGTCAAGGGTTCAGTTCCCCATGCTGGCCATCCACCAAAAAAAGAAACCTCCTGAGGAAGACACTCACCGCATTCTTCATTATGTACTCAGAGGTGGCGCCCGCGATCTCCTCCACAGTGTAGGAGGGCACGTCTGCGCTGCACGGGTGGCTCTCACTGGACATGAGCAGCTGGTAATACTCTTCATTAGCTGCAGGAGAAATGATGCTTACGGTCAGCAACAAAACTGTCACCAAGTCTAACAAGTAAGCAGCCCTACTTTTCTCAAATGAAAAAGTAGAATATAGATAGATATTATCTTCCTGGCACCCAGAGAGAACACACAGAAATATGAAGGAAAAACAATCTAACAAACAGAAATGTGGACTTTTTTCCCCCTGAAACATTAGAAGGCCCTTGATTACATAATTGTTTAAAATGATAACATTATTTTAAATAACATGGCCACTGGGTTCTACCCAACCCCCACTCTCTCCAGAAGGGTCTTTTATCATGACACAACATCCACGTACCCACATCATCCTGGGCTCATCTAGTTGGGCTTTGGGGTGACCCAGCCTGCCTCTGGGTGTTGCCACTTGCAGGCCACTGCGGCCCCTACTGCAGAGGGAGAAAACAAGCCAGCTCAAGGCTGCCACCTGCCCTCAGGGCCCAGGAGACCTCGGATGGGTGGAACCAGGACTGCAAGCTGGAGTTTGACCCAATATTCCCCCAGGCATGCGATTCCTGCTCGTGGTGGAGAGACCTTCGCACCTATGACTGAGTCTTACCTGCTTTAGATTTCTCGAGACCTTCGCACCCATGGCTGAGTCTTATCTGCTTTAGATTTCTCCACCTTTGGAAACTTCAAACTGATAAGATTTCTGAGTCTGAGCTCAAATCAACATACAGACTGCTGCAAAGCATAGGAAACGTCTTGATTTGGCAGAACTTTCAAGTTTTGAAGTTACTGCAGACGCCAAGAACAAAATGTTCTAAACTGACATAGTCACCTGAGAGCAGAACAGCCCAACTAGTCAGAATAAATGCCCCCACTCCAGCTCAGAAAGGGAGCCTTGCACAGGCATGTAGTCCTAGAGCCGTGGCCCTCCACAGTGAGCTGTCCATCCAGGGCACCAGATCCCATGTGGCACCTGCAGGCCTGGCCAGCACCAGCCAGCGGCAGCAGTGCTGTTTTGACTGTATTAACCCTCACAAAATGCACAACGGACTTGGGGAGGAGCCTGCAGAGACATTTTGGGCTGAAGAGGACACTCAAAAGCACAAGCACAGGCTAGCACGTGGCAGACTGACTATGCCATACCTGGCTCAAGCGACCCCAGAGACGAGCACTGATGACCTGCTCACTGCCCATGAAAAGTTTCCCAAACGTTTAAAAAATATGAAGACTATTTGAACTACAGGTTTATACCCATGATTATGTGACAAACCTTGCTCTAATTCCATGTGTACCTTGAGATAGCAACCGACGATGACAGGATAAAGCCACTGCTTCACTTCACCCTAGCCGTCCAGATGTTTCCATTTTTACACGTTCTCAGTGGGCAGGACCCACCAGTACATTGGCACACGTGTGACACGTGAACAGGGACACACACTGCCGCGGGGCGGTGCTCACACAGAGCAGCCTGTTCTACGGGACACCCTTCCCCAGCTGTGTGAGATGCTGATGGTCTCTGCCAGATTGTCACAACGGACCAACACAGCTAAGGGACTCCTCACAGTCCAGGACACGCCTAGGCACGCAGTGCTATAAGGTCAGGAATGCAGACACGGATTCCTCCTCCAAGATCTCTGCTGTTTTCTCGGAAACACTGAAGGAAACTGAAAGCCCTTGAAGCTCACATCCCTAATCCCAACCACAGACTAAAGGCAAGGCTTCTCGGACCTTTCTGACCAACACCTACAACTAAACCATCCTAAGATGACCACAGCACAAGATCTCGGCCTGGAGTCCACAGACAGGCTTTTGGCAGCCGGGACCGGGGTCCACAGGACAGCACCGGGCCTTTTACACGGCAGTGCCTCTCCGGCTGCTCTGGAGACAGCGGCATCTGCAGTTACCTGAGACAGGAGACGGGGGACCTGCCCGGTGGAAGGCCCAATTGCAGGTACAACTGAAGGAGGACTAAACTCTTATGGGGAGATATTTAAGAGGTTTGTAGTTTACTGAACAATAAAGCACCGTTCCCTGACGATGTATTTTCTGAACCTGCAGTGTTTGAGCACAGATTACTGCACTGCATCTTTGAAGAGCTCTGCACATGTATTTTCCCATAAAATCCTTAGTCTTATTTATCACTGACCAGTTCTAAAAGCTCTTTTGTATTCTGCCATCTATCAATAAAACCCAAACATCCACACAAATGAAATCAGGATCTGAATTTTGGAGACCCTGCTGCTGTGCATGTGGGATGGAAGGTGGTGCCTGACTGCCTCCGTCCTTCCTGGCTGAAATGATCACTGTGATGGAAATTTACCAATCTTTAGATAAACAAGAAACGGCCTGTCGGAGGTCCTGAATCAACAAGCTCTAAAGGAACCATCCTTTAAGGACAAGATCTGGCAACACCCTCCCTCCCTCTTGTATCTCTCCACATTATACTTCAGCGGTAGGGATGCTCTGCTTCATTTCCAAACTGAGCTGCTTGCGGTGTCAGGCCCCTGCAGCAGGTCATGAGAGTGTGTGATGATCCTCCTGAGCTCAGGGTCATCGTCCCAAACACCAATGCTCCTTGCCAGAGCCTGGAAGATGATGGACCCTCCTGAACATGACCTGACCTCAACCCAGAGCACAACAGTTTTATTCTAAATAGATTGCTTTTCTTTGATTTTATTCTCTTTCTTTTAAAAAAAAATTTTTTTTAATTTTTTAAAATTTTTTAATTAATTTTTTATCTTTTTTTTTTTTTTTTTTTTTTTTTTTTTTTTTTTTTTTTTTT
>NW_007726219.1:258650-274990 GCF_000696425.1 Galeopterus variegatus | reverse complement strand
TTTTTTTTTTTTTTTTTTTTTTTTTTTTTTTTTTGTTTTTTTCCGTGTCCGGCAACGGATCGCAACCCTCAGTGTTGCCCCCGTACCGGACTGGGGACCAGCAACGGGATTGCAACCCTCGGCGTTGCTCCCGCGCCTCGCTCAGCCAGTGAGCGGGAACCGGTCTGTATGTGGGATCCAAACCCTCGGGCGGGAGCGCCGCCACGCTTCCCAAGCAGCGCACTATCCAGTGCGCCACCGGGCCGGCCCTAATTTTTTATCTTTTGTAAATAGATTTCTTTTATCTGCTGGTTTCCTACCTGTTTTCTCCCCCTCTTAAAGCCAAGTGCGACAGAAAACCTCCAACAAATTGAGGTTTCTAACCAACTGCAGTCTCATCAGACTTCTTATCATTTCCTCCCGCTATTTCAAGAACGAACTTTAGAAAGTCAGCACACTGCAGGCTGGAGTTTGGTTACTTCTTCCTTCTGCAGGTTTGCATGGATGTGCGAGGCGGACGTACCTCTCACTTGCTTCATGCTCCTCAGCGCGTACTTCAGGGTCGCCAGAGTGCTGGCCTTCCCCTTGGCCTTCTTATCAGCAGAGAGGTGGACTTTCAGCTCCTTCAGCGTTTTTATCAGTTCTTTGTGTGTGTCTGCTTTGGCAGACTGCTCACTACTGTAGAATTCAAGAAAGAGGCAACCAAAGGTTAGCTTCTGAAGGGAGCTCCCTGTGGGGCTCTGCAGGAGGTTTAGCAACACACTTGGCCTCACCCACTATGGGTCAGTAGTACCCTCACCAGTTACAACAACCAAAAGTGCTGCAGACATTGTCAAATGTCTCTTGCCAGGAGACAAACTGCCCTACTTAATAATCTCTGCTCTAACCCGAGTGAATGCTGGAGAAGTCCCTCCAACTGGGTTCTTTTCTCCCGAGGGTTAGAGCTGGGCCTCACCCAGGAAGGGTGGCTGGTTGACCCATAGTCTGGCAGAGTAGACTGTGTCACTAAGCTGTGCTCTCCTTCCCTGTCCCAGAGAGAAAAGGACTGAATGATGGGATTACATAGCACAATAAAGTGGCTTCCTGGGACATCAACATGAACCATGAGTGCAGAGGAGGGGAAAGGGGATTTTTGAGAAGGGTCTTCAAACATCAGGACACAGATACGGAAGGAAGATGGGAGAGTTGGGCACCTGGTGGTAGAGGCGGACCTATTCAAGCAGAGGGTGCAGAAAGAAAGACAGAAACCAGGTCTCTGAGCTGATGGCAAAATGTCCACATGCCCACAATAGGAGCTGGACTTTGCTCCAGAAGTGATATGAACACGTGTGGATATAAGGATAAATTTGCTACAAATACCTAAGAAGGGAGAGGAATGTTCCAGATGAACATGCCCAAGACTCAAGCAAGGTTTGCTTAGAGTAGAGCTGGGAGGAGCTATGGGTGCCAGAGAACAGCTGGGGGGCTCTCAATAGTCTGCAGGGACACAGTCAGTGTCCAAAGGCCGGGGCGCGGCCAGGTTCACAGCGACACAACCGTGCAGACTAATGGATGCTGGCAGAGCTTGAAAAAAGTCACTTCACTCCCAGAAAACTAACCTCCAGTGGCAAGCCTTCTGAAGATTCTAAGTGAGGGAGTTCTAAGTGGCCTTACCTGCAGCCACTCGTAGATGGGTTGTGCTCTGACTTGGCCATCATCAGGCTAAAGGCACTTGGACTGTAAGGAAAAGGAATAAAAGCACAACTCAGATGGCTGCGTGCTCCCTCCACTTCTCCCAGCCCACCCAACCAGTGACAACACACTACATAACACCCCAGTAAGACAATTAAAAAAACATACGAGGTTAAGGTGAAACTGGAACCTAAAACCTTCAGATGTCAGACAAACAAATTACTGGGAGATGGGAATGTAAGACAAAGGCAGCAAGTTCATTTTCTAGAAACCGGCTCTTGTTGGTGTAAGCTGCTGCTGGCTGGGTTACCCTCGTGCTCACTAAGCATCCACCTGCTGCACTCGGATATGCAAAACCAGTGGAGGCACCACTATAAGGAAGGACAGACCCTAGTAAATTTTAGTTATTCTGAGTGAAGATCTTTAAAAATCTTGGAAAACTTGGTAGTCATGATTTAAACAATTTTTTTTTTTAAAGAAGATGACCAGTAAGGGGATCTTAACCCTTGACTTGGTGTTGTCAGCACCAGGCTCACCCAGTGAGTGAACCGGCCATCCCTATGTGGGATCCGAACCCGGGGCCTTGGTGTTATCAGCACCGCACTCTCCCGAGTGAGCCACGGGCCGGCCCATGATTTAAAGAATTTGAAAGCAATCAAATTACAATGGAAATGAGACACAGAAAAAACAGTCCACCGGGTGACAGTCCGCCCAAAGGCTGTACCTACCTCTGGTGGGCACTTGGCGGCTCCACCAGCATCGTCAGCTCCTTCGCATTGTCATCACAGTCACTGCCCTGCGAGTCCCGCCCCGTGGAGCAGTTTTCATTGGTTTCATTTCCGCTTGAGCCACTGCTCATGTCCACATCTTCCTGGAGTGGGGCCCGACTGGGATTGGACTCCATGGGCTCCTTGGTGGGGCTCCTGGGGCTTGGAGGGAATTCTGTGTATCCATTCATGTTGGGCTCCGGAATGAAGCTGGCAAACGAGAAGAATGTCATCAAGCATTAAAAAGAGCAGGCACAGGTGACCCCTGGAGCCACCAAGTAGAGTAGCCTAGTGGAATCTTTCTGGTCATTTTACTAAATGCAACTGCCGTGGTCTGCCAATCACATGGTATGACCTCACCATGTCACTCGCTGTTCTTATTACTGAGCTCCCGCCTGCCATGAATCAGGAAGATGGATGAATGAGACAGTCCCGGCCCTCGATACTGGGTGCCCACGGCCTCACCAGGAGGCAGACAAGAGCAGCCACAATCTCTCCCAGCACATGGGGAGCTCTGAGGAATACAGAGTCACACCGAACATGGCTGGGCCTGGGAATCTGCATTTTGCAAATCTCCTCAAGTTGTGCGGGAGCAGCCAAGGGCTAGGAGAATGAGGATGGCCAGGTGAAGAGGGCAGAGCACCGGTGCTCCCCAGGCACAGCCCAGCAAGTTTGGAGCTCTCACTGCACCTGGGCACTCCACTGAGGCGTGTGTGAGTGAGAATGGCGTGGAGGGGGGGTCAGTTTGAGGGTGACCTTATGTTCACCCAGAAAATGGTGAGGATCCAATGGAGCCCACTGAGCACCAGACCAATGAAGCTCAGCATGCATTTGGACAGGCCCCCTTTGCTGCGCTAGAGAGAACTGTAACTTTGGTACTTTAGGTGGGTGGAGGGGGGCTGAAATTAGAGACAGACCAGTGATGAGACTTCCACAATAATTCTGGGAGACAGACCGAGGGGGTGAGCAGAGACAGTGAGTAAGGGAGGGGTGGGACTGATCAACGGGTCACAAGCCCAAAGATAGGGAGACTGTTAGATGTCACCAGACAAAAAAAGAAGGACCCAGGACAGTGTTTCCAGCAGGGTCCCAGCAGGAAACAGATGCCCACTCAAGTCTGGCAACTAAAGAGTGCTTGAGGAAGCTGGGTACCTGCTGGTCAGGTATACTCAGGCTTAAGGAAACCCTCCGGAGGGTGATGGGAACAGAGGGAAATGCTGTTGTCACCCCTGGCCTGCAGGGGTCAGAGCAAGGAGCAAGGGAGCAACCCAGACAACCTGCGGCCTCCCTCTCCTCCCGACCTCCAATGTGCCAAAGCCAACGGAAAGCCAGAGAGTGAGGGACACACTGGCACGGGCTTGGTGGCGGGGTGGCAATGGTGCCTTCTCTGAAGGGCATCCCCACAGCTTCCATGTATTCAGGGAAGCAGATCAGAGGCCAGCAGACAGCAGCTGAGAGGGGCCTGGCAAGGGCTCTGGTTTGAGGGGACGACTACCTACATTACGCTAAGCATGCGCGACACAGCATTCAGTATAATCCCAAGATCACTGCATATACTGCACACAGAATATGGATGAGCCAACAGGGGTAGCCCAAGGCCACACAGTAGCAGGTGACAGTGCTGGGGTTCCAGACTGGCCTACCTCTGATCATTGAACCTCATCCTGCACCAGATCACTCATGCAGGGCCTCCTGCCACCTGCCCTGTGCCCAGTTTCTGTGTGCTGACTCTGGCCCAATGTGACATCCCCGCTTCTGCGTGGCATCTGCTTGGCCCTTCCCAGGGCAGAACAAGGGGAGAGAAGTTTCTGGATTCCAGACCCCAAATCTCTGTGGAAAATCTTGTCTTACAGTGTCCACCGGCTCTGGGAAAGCATCTCCTCCCACCCCCTTCCCTCCAGAACCCACATGGAATGACCAAGGACTATAAAAATGGCAGCGGAGGGGATCATTTTCAGCAGGGCTGGAAATCCACAAGCTGAAGGCATTTCCTGCTAGTGGGACCTCAGATGGAAGGAGGTCTGAGGATGGTATTAGGGTCTGGCTCCTTCCAAGAAAGCAGGTCAGTGTTGCAGACCACTGCCACCCCCTGCCACAGAGGAATGTGGCTAGAGCCAAGGGTGCAGCAGGACAGAAGGCAGCTCTACCACTGTGAAGACGCCTCTCAGGGAAGGTGCAAAGCAAGGGTGGACACAGGGACAGAAAACCTGTGGGAAGCTGAGGTTCTCCCAAAGACGCTTCCTCCTCTGAACACCCAAAGGTCCCCTCCCCAACAGAGCAACACTGAGAAAGGGGCCAAAAGCTGTGCTGGCCCGTGGCTCACTTAGGAGAGTGTGGTGCTGATAACACTAAGGCCACGGGTTCGGGTCCCTACATAGGGATGGCCAGTTAGCTCAGTTGAGAGAGCCTGGTTCTGACAACACCAAGACAGGGGTGAAGATCCCCTTACAGGTCATCTTTAAAAAAAAAAAAAAAAGGAAGAAAAAGAAAGGGACCAAAAGCCACCTAGGGCAATACTGTGAGGGCCAGCAAGCAGGGAATGATTCCCAGAGCTGGCCCCAGGCGACTGGACTGTGAGCTCCAACACAATCCTTCACTGTCACCTCTCTAAGTCTGGCCACTACAGGGCAGACTCCAGGCAATCCAGGCGAGAGAGACAGGACCCATGGAGAACCCAGCCACATTACTGTTTGGAGAACAGCAGGGCTGAGTAGACATTGTCTTGTGCACAAATCAATAATCAGAAAAACCCAACATGGGGCTTTCAAAAAGATGCACAGCAAAGACAAATTAACACACCTCTCAAGGCACAGAGGAAACAAGCAAATTTAGGACAGCATCTAGTGGCCCAAATTCAAGAAAAGATGGATTCAGTGGAACAAGTAATAAAGGATGAGATACAGCCAGACTGAGATGGAAATGCCACGTTAGGACAGGAAATTAGAAAGGACAAAACTCAGAGTTAATAACAACAGAAATGGCTTCAGTGATGGGTGGAGACTCGCGAGAAACTTTTTAAAATGCAAAGGGAAGGGACCAATATTGCACACGAGGAGAGGGAGGAATGGAGGACAGCCAAGTTTTCACCTGTGGATAACAGCTCCTCCCGAAAAGAACACCAGAGGATGAACGAAACCATCTGAGCTCAAGACAGATCTGAATCTTCCAATTAAAGGGCAAAATTATGTGAAAAGTCCAATGCCTAACTACATCCCAGTAAAAAACTTCATTTTCAAGGATGAAGAAAATCCTACCAGCATCCAAATAGGAAAAACAAACCTCCAAATGACAAAATCTCATACTGGTCTTGGACATCTGTTCTGCAATATAAAATTTTCAGAAGATAATGCCTACACATTGCTTTGAGAGGAAAAGGTTATGGCCACAGGGTGGAAATCTCAATTAGAGAACACTTGCTTATTATGGCCTAGACAGATGGATTTATCAATACCCTGAGACACATAAAACCTAAAACGCCAGCATCATTCCAATTAAAGTCAGGAACAAAACAAGCACGTCTACTACTCCAGTCTTTTTAAACATTTTATGGAAGTTCTAGCTAATTCAATGAAAGAGTAAAAGATCATGACTTTTGAGAAGAGAGAGACTAAGCATAAAGACTAGGAATAGGCCATTTCCACAAAGGGAAATACCAAACATGTGAACTTGCAGGAAGATGCTCAACCTCACTAGCAACAGGAAAATGCAAAGGATGAGGTTAATGTGCCCGTCAGGTTATCCAAAACTGACAGGACTGACTGCATGCAGAGTTGGTAAAGCAGAGGACACCGGGTCTCATGTACCTGGTTGCAGTGGATTGAATTATGTCCCCCCAAAACTCACTGAAGCTTGAATTGTGTCCCCTAGGTTTTATGTATTAGAAACTTAGCCCCCACTGTGACTGTTAAAGAGTGGGGAAATCCTATTACGGTAATTGAAAGGTGGAACCTTGAAGAGGTGATTAGATTGTAGGATCATGCAGTGGTGAGTGAATTAATAATGGTGGTCAGGGGCGTGGTTCTGAGGGCTTTGAAATAAGAGAGAGGACAGTCTGTCTTTCTTTTCTGTGCTCTCTCTGATTCTACCACCCTTGCAATGTGAGACCCCTGGGTCACTGTCACCACCACCAGATGGACTTTGGACTTCCCAGTCTCAGAAACTGTAAGCAATAAATTTATTTTTTCTTTATAAATCACCCAGTTTCAAGCATTTTGTTATAAGCAACAGAAACCAATACAGAAAATTGGTACCAGAGAGGTGGGGTGTTGCTTATAACAAATACCTGATAATGTGGAAGCGGCTTTGGAACTGGGTGTTGATGAGAAGCTGGAGAAATTCAGAGGAACAGGCTAGAAAAAGCCTAGATGCTGGTGAAAGTTTAGAAGACAAGAAAACCAGGGAAAGTTCGTAATGTTTTAGAGATTGGTCAAATGGTGGTGACCAGAATGTTTATGGAAATAATGGACTATAAAGACAATTCTAAGGAGGTCTCAGGTAGAAATAAGAAGGAATTTATTGGAAACTGGGGCAAAGATCAACTTTGCTATGAACTGGCAAGGAACTTAGCTGCATTGTGTCCATGCCCTAGGACTTTGTGGAAGTTGGTATTTAAGAGTTGTGAACCAGAGTATTTGGCAGAAGAAATTTCTAAGCCGCAAAACATTCAGGAAGCTGCATGGCTACTTCTAACAGTCTCCTCTGAGTTATGGTGGTAAAGGCATGACATAAAGCCAGAATTTAAAAGGAAAGCAGAAAGTAAAGATTTGGAAAATTTGCAGCCTGGCCATGTGGTAGAGAAGCAGAGAGCATTTTCAGAAGGAAAATGCAATGGTACTAAGATTAATATGAAAGAAAGGAATTATCAAAAGAAGGGGGAAAGGCCCTAAAGGCACTAAAGAAGCCTCTGGAGCCAATCCTTCCATTTCAGGCCCAAAGGCCTAGGGAGACAAAATGGTCTTGGGAAACAGACCCGAGGCGCCCTCCATGGGCTCACTGCCCAGGGCCACCTTGAGAAGCTGCTTCCAGCACCAGCACCCCAGCTGCTTTGGCTGCTCCAGCTGTGGCTAAGTTGGCCCCAGGTGTGGCTGGATGTGCAGCTTTAGAAAATACAATCCAGAAGCTTTGGCAGCATCCATGTGGTGTTAGGTCTGCAGGCTAGCAGAATGCCACAGTTCTGAAAGCTTGGGAGCCTCCACCCCCATTTCAAAGGATGTACGGAAAATCTTGGGGGCCCAGGAAGATGTCTGTCTCAGGGGCAGAGTCACCACAGACAGCCTTCACTAGAGAAATGCCAAGAGGAAATGTGGGGTCAGGGTTGCAAAAGAGAAAGAAACCCCATCAGTGCAATGTCTAGAGGAGCCATGAGAGCAGGGCCTGCATAGAGATCCCAGAATTGTAGAGCTATCGGCATGCAATACCAGCCTGCAAGAGCTAAAGCAACACCTGAGACCAGGAAAGCCATAGGAGCAGAGCTGCCTGAGGATTTGGGGACCCAACTCCCACACCAGCGTGCAGAGGACACTGAACATGGAGTCAAGGTACACGATTCATCAGCTGTAAGATTTAATGCCTGCTCTGCTGGGTTTCCGACTTGTTTGGGACCTGTTGCCCCTCTCTTTTGGCCTATTTCTACCTTTTTGAAGGGGAATATTTATGCTATGCTTGTCCTACCATTGTATGTTGGCAGTAGATAACTTGCTTTGACTCCACATATGGGACTTTGAAGTTTGGACTTCCGAGTTGAAACAAGTTAAGACCTTGGGGATGAAATGAATGTACTTGCACGTGAAAAGGACATGATTTTGTCCGGCCAGGGGCAGGATGGATTGAATTATGTCCCCCCCAAAATTCACTGAAGCTTGCACTGTGCCCCTCAAGTTTTACATATTAGAAACTTGGCCCCCACTGTGACTGTTAAGAGGGTGGGTAATCCTGTTATGGTTGAAAGGTGGAGCCTTGAAGAAGTGATTGGATTGTAGGCCCATGCAGTAGTGAATGGATTAAAAATGGTGGTCAGGGGCCAGCCCGGCGGCGCACTGGATAAGTGCGCCGCTTGGGAAGCGCAGCGGCGCTCCCGCCCGAGGGTTCGGATCCCACATACAGACCGGTTCCCGCTCACTGGCTGAGCGAGGCGCGGGAGCAACACCGAGGGTTGCAATCCCGTTGCCGGTCCCCGGTCCAGTACGGGGGCAACACTGAGGGTTGCGATCCGTTGCCGGACCCGGAAAAAGACAAAAGACAAAAAAAAAAAAAAAAATGGGGGTCAGGTGTGTGGTTCTGAGGGCTGTAGAAGAAGAGGAAAGTCTCTCTCTCAGGGTTGCAATCCCGTTGCCGGTCCCCGGTCCAGTACGGGGGCAACACTGAGGGTTGCGATCCGTTGCCGGACCCGGAAAAAGACAAAAGACAAAAAAAAAAAAAAAAATGGGGGTCAGGTGTGTGGTTCTGAGGGCTGTAGAAGAAGAGGAAAGTCTCTCTCTCAGGGTTGCAATCCCGTTGCCGGTCCCCGGTCCAGTACGGGGGCAACACTGAGGGTTGCGATCCGTTGCCGGACCCGGAAAAAGACAAAAGACAAAAAAAAAAAAAAAAATGGGGGTCAGGTGTGTGGTTCTGAGGGCTGTAGAAGAAGAGGAAAGTCTCTCTCTCAGGGTTGCAATCCCGTTGCCGGTCCCCGGTCCAGTACGGGGGCAACACTGAGGGTTGCGATCCGTTGCCGGACCCGGAAAAAGACAAAAGACAAAAAAAAAAAAAAAAAAAAATGGTGGTCAGGTGTGTGGTTCTGAGGGCTGTAGAAGAAGAGGAAAGTCTCTCTCTCTTGCTCTGCTTCCACCATCTTGCAATGTGAGACTCCTGGGTCACTGTTGCCAGCACCAGATGGAATTTGGACTTCCCAGCCTCAGAAACTGTAAGCAATAAAATTCATTTTCTTACAAAGTATCAAGTTCCCTGTATTTTGTTAAAAGTAACAGAAATGGATTAATACAGTGGTGGTGTAATTAAGTCTTTCTGCAGGGAAATTCGGGTATGCAGCAACATCTATAGTCCATATAGTCTTCCCACTTCTAGAATGCATTGCATAGAAATGTTCATACATGGGCACAAGACGTGTGAGTGTGATGGATGGAAAAATAGCAACCTAGGAGGAACCATCAGCAGGAAAGGTCACTTCATCTTATCCAGGACGCCCCATCTACATGACCATCCTGACTAGGCGCCAGCCTCAACTTCCAAACTGGGCCCCTGCCTCCCCCTGGCCCCACTACGGTCAACATAGCAGTGAGAGCGACCCTGGTGAGAGGAAAGGTATCTCACATCCGGCCTGTGCTCAGACCCTCGCTCAGAGCACAGCCCTCATCTGCGCGAGGGGCTGCAGAACCCTGCGAGGTCTAGCCACACCTCCTGGGCATGTCCTGTGTCTGCCCATCCCTCGGCTGCCACCCTGTGTGCTCCAACCTCAGGGATACTGTGCTTGCTGCTCCTTCGTGTCCACAGTTCTCTTCCTGCAGACACCCTGGCAAACTGTACCACCTTCTCCCCAACCAGCTCCTTCTGCCCCTCTCCTCGGCTCTCCCTCCTCCACAGCGCTGATGTGGTGGGCTGTTTACTGCCCGTCTTCCCTCCAGGATGTAAGCTCCACGAGGGCAGGAGCTCCGAGCTGTTCACCATTGGATCCCCAGGGCCTGGCACATACTGTTGCGGGCATAAAACTTGGCTCATCTGCAGCAGTATGGAGTACTATGCACCCATGAAAAAGAGGGAGACCAGACAGCCTGATGTGGGAATATTCTAGGATGTACATGAACAAGTCACAGAAAATGAATAACACAATAAAAAAGACAGGTGGGACATATGCAGGGCTTGCCACATGCCAGCACTGCTCTGACAAACATGCTCTTACTGTGCATAGCAGAGGGCTGGCGTTAGGGCAGACAACTGCACACGGACATGTTTTCCGCCCTGTGGAGCTTAGCTTCTGATGGGGAAAATAGACAATGAACAAGGAACTAGAATACACAGCGCGTTAGCTGATAAGTGCTAAGGAGAAAGGAGGAAGGCGGGAAGTGAGTGTGTGAGGGGCTAGGTGTTAGGGAGAGTGGCCAGGGGAGGCTCCCTGTGTAGGTGGTGTTTGGCAAAGACCTTGAGCCTGAGCCCGCACGTGTGTCCTCACTCAGAGTCTCTTGGGCTCACTATCTCCCAGGCCTGCAGCCACCTGCTTCCCCACCCACCACGGGCACAGTCTCCAGTGGTCCTCCTGGCTTCACACCTGAGTTTCTGGCTCCACCCACCGCATGTGGACACCACAGGTGGGCCCTGGCTTCCCCAGCTGTTGCCAAAGGGCCCAGTGAGGTGACTGGATGCAAGGGAGAGCTCATGCCTGGGGGTTAACTTAAACCAGGGGGACAAGAGACAGGAAGGAGCTGGCAGAAAATCCCCTCTGCACCCGGCCCTCGAATAAACTATTCTGAAGCTCACTTGCTTTCTTTCTTTCCTTCCTTTCTTTTCTGATGAGGTGCCAAGGGGCCAGGCCACCAGCCGGGTGTCTGAGGCAGGGCGTCATCTCAGCAGGTGTCACCACGTGTGTGCTTCCAGGCTTCTCTTCCTTGGTTCTCCTTTCCTTTTCTCTTGCTACTCTGAGATGGCACCTCCAGCAAAGCACTAGCATTTAAGCGTCACCCAGTCTCTGCTTTCAAGAGAACTCAAACTAAGACGTGGGCAGAGGGGAGAGCAGGCTATGGAGGAATAATACCCAAGGTTGGGGTGGAAGCACAAAGGCCCCGAGGCAGGCGAGTGTCCAGCCTGCCTGAGGAAGACGGATGAGGCTGCAGCAGAGCAGGTGAGGTAGCGGGGCCAGCTCACGGAGAGACTTGCAGGGGCACAGCCGGAACTCTGGCTTTATTCTGAGTGAAACAGGGAACTGCTGGAGAGTTCTGTGCAACAAGATCTGACTTCCACTTTAACAGGGATTGAAGGGTGGGGGCAAGGAGAAACAAGGAGATGTCTTGGGGGCTATTGCTATGGTTCAGTAGAGCAGCCACGGGGTTGTCCAGGATGCTGAGGGCATTCTCTCACTCTCGCTCCCTGCCCCCCAAACCCTGGACACCACCCGCTTATCCCCATGGCCCTCCCCCAGACAAGCAGCCAGTCCCTTCTGCTGTGAGTGATCGGAGGCAGCAGCAGAATGGTTAAGGGAACAGGCCCTGCATGGCCAGGGTTTCAGTCGGGTTCTACCACTTCCTGACTGTGTGATCTTGGACAAGTTCCCTAACTCTCTGTTTCTATAAAATGGGGATAACAATTGTTTTTGCCTCCTACTGGTTGTTGGGAGGATTAAATGATACAACCTGTGCAAAGTATCTGCACTGTAGTAAGTATCTAACAAATATTAGCTTTTATTATCATTGCTAATCACTACAAGAAAACAGGGGTAATAAAAGTAACTTAAAAAAAGAGAGAGATCTCATTGTCATGGAGCTGTCTCTGGCTTGTATTTTACAGTTCTAAGAGCTCAGTGCCCCCTCTCCCCAGCCCAGGCAATAAGGACACCCTTGCAGGAGGGCACCAGACACTTGAACCAGCCACCGTGCTGTCATGTGTGCCCTGGGGGCTTTGCACTTTGTTCCTAGGGCTCCTGATTTTCAGCCCACGATTCCAGCCTCTGAGAGCTGGGTTGAGTATGACTGGTGCCACAAGATTAGCTTAAGTGGAAAATAAAACTTTTTGCAATGAGGGTCGGGCAACCGTGGCAGAATGTGAAACAACACACTAAGTCAAATGCATCTGGAATTTCATTATTCCAGAAAATGCGACGCTCAGCTCTGATGGACTGACCTCATTTTGCAAAGTTGGCAAAACTGATGTGAGGTCAAAGCAGACTTTGCCTCCTGCCTTCCATAAATGTTTACCCCATGCCCTTGTGCCAGCACTGCCAGTGCCCTGGGAAGCCCCTGGGAAACTCGTTTCTACCCCATGGGGGGTGGAAGAGTGCACTCATGAGCCCAGGGGGCCAGGGCCCCAGCAGGGAAAAGGACTGCCTGGCTGAAAAGGGGCTGCTAGAGGCCAGGGCGAGCCTCTGGGCATAAGCCTGTCCCTCAGGCTCCCCTGCCACCCCTTCAATGTCTGCCCACTGGCCCTGCCTCTGGAGAAGGGTCAGACTGAAGGAAAGGAGTTCAGCTGGGACCCCTGACTGGTCACTAGGCCATGTCTTTGGTAGTGAGGGTTGCCTCGAACAGACAGAGGAACATTCAGAAAGCACAGTCCGCAATGAGATCATGTGTCTGGGATCGGGAGGGGGAGGACGTGGTGGGGGGCGAGGGGGCAGTGGAAAGGGAAGGTCCGGGAACCTGGCTGATGGGTTCACGGGGTTCATTGTGCTAGCCTCTCTACTTTCGCAGATATTAAGATTTTCCATGATAAACAGTTAAAAAAAAAATTAGGAATGAAGGCACAGCCTGGGCTCCAGTTCCAGCCTACACTGTCACCGCCAGGACTGGTAAAGGCTTCTTGGACTCAATACCATTATACGTAACTGGGATTCTTCGTAAAAACCGCAAGTCAGCATATGGTTCAATCACTTAAGGCCCTCATTTGTTTGAATGGGAGTACAGATACATGCAGAAAAGTCTCACAATGTACGGTCACAGCGTGATGTGTGCCCGCAAACTGAACACACCTGTGTGACCAGCACCCAGATCCTGAAGCAGGGTGCTGCCAGCCCCCAGAGGCTCCTGCCGGCTCTCCCAGCTGCTGCCCATTCCTAGGGTCCCCACTCACCTGGCTCAAAGCCTGGCTAATTCTGCCTGTTTTTGAACTTTATTTAACAGGGATCATATGTACAGCCTGTACTCTATGTCTGCATGCCTGGCGGTTTTTTACAACCCCAAATATTATAACATGTTTTCTACTTCCTGGTAGAAGCCAACTCCCTGAGGCCAGCCTGCCGTAATCCAGAGAAAATGTTTGTCCTGCTGAATAAACAGCTGAGCTCTCCATGGTGACGGCTGGGTAACTGAGGAAAATGGGACCTCAGCCATCCAAATACAAGGGTAGGAGGCACTCAGGAGAAGCATTGTCTTGGCTCACTTGGGCACCTTCAAAAGCTTTCAACTTGGCCTTTACATATGTAGAAGTATGAGGTTTTAAAACAATAATGCAAAAGTGTCAGCCTCCTGTCTCAGCTCCAGCATGTAGGGACTGAGCTACGCTGGGGGTGGGTGAATTCTGGAAAGCGGAGACATTTGCTCCTCGTATACCTGAGCTGTTATTTTACCCAGTTTCTTAAAGAGCAGATTCTGCAGATTCTGATTTCTCTATGTTGCCCCCAGGGAAAACAGGAGGAGCCCTTCAAGGCCAGGGAGGGCTCTGCACTGCAGCCTACCCTGCCTGGGGAACTGCCAGCCTCTGGTAACCACGTGGGCTTGGCCCCCATCACTGATCACCGATTTGCTGCTTCTAATTTGCTCTAGACTTGGAAATACAGTAAGAAACTTGTTATAAATGTGTCTATGATGAGCATAAATAATTGGAATGAGGCCCTAAGTCCCCAGAGGAAAGTGCAGAGGCTAAGGGGAAGGGTCCACTGGAGGCCACTGTTTATACTTTCTGGATCTCCCTTGGGTCTGCAGGCAGGTGGGCCAGCTTTCCATAAGGGCAGGGGCACAGGGTGTCTGCCTTTCTAGTTGGTTTTGCCAAATACAGTAGATTTCAAAAGGTAAAAGCAGCATCTAGTGCGTCACTCTTTCTTTTGACTAAATGCTGAGTGGTCCTGCCAGCCATTCAGTGATCTTACAGAGTGGTTTGCTGAGGCCTGGTGAAGCTACATCATAATTTAAAAACAGAGGCATGCCTACCAGTATTTTCAGAAAGTTAAGCGTGCATCAGAAGTACCACAGATGAGAAACCTTTCCTGTTTCCTTCTAAGCTCTGCACACGTGCCTTGCCAGGGTAACATTATGTGACCTGAAGGCAAGAGCACGTCAGAAACCTCTCATCTCCTGCATGGGTGCCTGTGAAAATCATCCACACACTGTCAGAAACCCAAAGACCTAGGGCCAGCCCCGTGGCGCACTTGGGAGAGTGCAGCGCTTGGGAGCTCAGCAGCACTCCTGCCACAGGTTCGGATCCTATATAGGGATGGCCGGTGCGCTCACTGGCTGAGCGCGGTGCGGGCGACACCATGCCGAGGGTTGCCATCCCCTTACCGGTCACAAAAAAAAAAAAGAAACCCAAAGACCTGGGAATTGAAGCTGACCTCAGAGATTGCCTAATCCAAGCCTCTCCATACAGAAGAGGAAACTGAGGCCCAGAGTGGGAGCTGAGTCACCCAGCAGCAGCCAGCTGGCTGGTGCAGGACTCTGGTCTCAACAGAAAGCCAGAGCTGTGTTAGTTCTGTATCAATGAATCACACCAAGATGACAGTGACAGATAAATGAGAACACCCACAGTACCATCCTGCACTGGCACATCACGTAGCTTCCACCTAAAAAAAAAAAGGAGTCCCTTCCTTCATTAATACTCATACACCTTACAAAAAGTGGTTAGCCTTGTATTTAAAAACTCAGTTTCCGGTTAAAGCCTTTGGGTAGAATCCTGTTCCCTTCTATTTAAAAACTCAGTTTCCGGTTAAAGCCTTTGGGTAGAGTCCTGTTCCCTTCTCAGCCAAACCCAGCCTGAGACCAGAAACCTCAGATGGGTGTAGGGGGTGGGTGTCTCCTCTTTGAAGCCCAGGAGAAGGCCAGTGGCCCTGCTGTGCCAGGCATAGGTGAGAGGTGTACATGGAGGGGGCTGCTGCCCTGGTGCTGGGGTTCATAACATTTGGAGGACCTGAAGCTGTTCCTCCCAAATTCCAGCCCACTCAGGATTCAGCACCCAATTTCAGGGCTTCATGGAACCTCTGAAGCTCATTTTGACCCTGGGTGATGGAAAGACCCTGGAGAAACCCTAGGTCTGGCCCTGTCCTGGTGTGTGCCCTGCATGTATCTGGGCCTTAGTTTCCTCATCTGTTAAGCCAAAGGGTTACCCTGGATGATTTCCAAGGTGCCTTCTGGCTCCCTTGCTCTCTGAGTATGAATCAGCTTTCCAAACTGGTTTCTTCTGTGTAGGTTACAGAAACCCTGGCAACCAACTGGTCATCTGTTACCCTGGCCTTCCCCGAGGGGGAAGCAGACCACTGCCCACCCTCTGGTCCATGTCTGGGCCTTGGCAGCCAAGGCACACCCCAGAAGGATGGTGTTACTGCTCCACTACAAGGTGTACCTCCCTCTATCCATCTTGGAGAGAGGGAATCAATCAACAGAGGGTGGTCAAGGGCAGGCAAAGGGGGCTGAACATCAGGTGGTCTCCCTGCCCTCACGGTTCCCAGGCCTGGCTGTCTCTCTGCCCACCCACTCCAGGGGACCCATGGGTGTCCAGCTAAATCTCTTAGACCAGTGCCAATCCACTGCCCTTCCCCAGCCTGAGATCTGGCTCTCTGGCCATAGAGCAGGAAGCCAGCTCCCCAAGGGCCCTCCGTGTCCCAGGACTGACGGTGGGTCTCCTTGGCCTTCCCCAGGGCAGAAAGGGGAAGGAGGGTTCCTAAAAGAACACGGTCTAAAGAACGACAGAGGCCGGTATGGTAGTCACTCTAGCTCTGTGACCTGATACACGCTGCCTCACCTCTCTGGACTCAGTTTCTTGGTCTGCCGAATGGGGACACTCACACCCACCTTGCAGAGTTTCAGCGCGGCTTCCATGAGCGAAGACACCGAGCGCGGCACAGCCAGCCTCGGGCGCGCGTTCATGTCACCCTTTACATTTTAAGGAACACCAGCATTTCGTGCACACACCCCACCCAAGGCCGTTTTCCAGCCGAGAACGAGTCGAGCGGCCCAGACAACTCTCGGCCGCGCCTCCGCGGCCCGAGGGAGCCCCGCGCGCCGGGACCCCGCACCC
>NW_007726219.1:247720-258350 GCF_000696425.1 Galeopterus variegatus | reverse complement strand
CGCGTCCGCCCCCGGCGCCCGCCATTGGCCGCCGCGCCCCCTTATCCCCCTACCGGGGGTGTCGGGCCTGCGAGCGCCGCGCGTCCATTGGTGGCGGCGCCTGCCACTCTCTTTACATAAGATGCACATGGAACTCCATGTTCACCGCATCGGTTCCTCAATGGAGGCGCGGCGCGCTCGTGCCCCCCTCTCCTCCTCCCGAGTGGTCCCGCCCACTTCCGGCCTCGGCGCCTTCCATTCAAGATGCCTCGCATGCTCCGGCTCTGGGCGCTCGGAGTGGCGCGTACCACTGCGGCGAGGGGGAGCCTGGCGGGTCGGCGACCGGCTTCTGCGAACCTGCGGCCGGCCGGCCCGGGAGACCAAGCGCTGGCGAAGGCCAGCCCCGGGAGGCTGCCACCTTCGGCGACGGGCCAGAGGCGCGCCCCCAGCGGCCAGGGCCAAGGGAAACTCCCTGCACACATCCTTCCTTCAGTCATTCACATCCATTCATTTACTCATTCGCTCATTCATTCATCACCAGGCGCCGAAGCTGCCCGAGGGATGGAGACAGGGCGGCCCCGCAGGAATCCCCAGTGCACACCACCCCGGCCGACGAAGAGCCTGTGGTCGATGCTTGTCCCAGACCCGCCAGGACAGTCAGCTTCCAAGGGGTCTTATTTCAGAGACCAAGTGTGGTGATTTTTGGTTTCGGAAATAGGGTCATTGTTTCTATGGGAAGGTACAAAAGAAATAAATGTTGTACTAAATAAGTGTTGTACTGATAAATAAATGTCTGTCCCCCGAGCACTTCATTAGGGAGAAAGGACTATCTCATGAAAAGAGAATTTAGTCAAATACTGAATTGGGTGGTACGGATTATAAATTAGCCAGGGCCAGAGCTATCCCCATAGGCTCCGTGAAGAAGGCAGCACCTGAAGGATGGTAGGATGGGTTAGGTATTTGGAAAAGGAGCAAAGGTGCAAGCCACAGAGATGCACGAGCCAGGGGTGGGGTGGGGCTCCAGGGAGGCAGCGCTGGACGCTGGAAGACCTCCGCTGAGGCTGTTCATTCTCTCAGTAAGCATCATTTGGGGCAAGTTAAGCCCACAATCTTCTGTCTGCAGAGTCAGGGGAGAGAGAATAGAACTTTCCCTTGGACCGGGTAGAAGCCTGAGACTTCCTTGAGGGACATGAAACAGCTTGCAGTCTCCCAAGCAGCACAACTGCAGCAGGGTCTGATGGGGCAGGTGAGGCTGGTGGGGCTCTGAAGGGCTGAAGGGGCACTAGGTGTTGTCCGAGAAGCTGGGGCCTGTAGCATTTCCCTTCCCTCTTCCTGCTCTTCCCCGGGCTCTCCTGGGGACCAAGGATGAGAGGGAAGGAAAAGTTATAAACCGGTAGCCTGCACGCAAACCGAGCCGCTGGTTTCTGACGCCAGCTAACCCCCATTCAGGAATTCCTGCGTGTGAGCTGTTTCTTTCCCTCTACTTGACAAAATGTGTGTGTGCAGCTTCTCGGATGCAAACCAGGGCAAATCCAAGTTCTTCGGTACAATCCTTCCCACATGAGTCCTGGGAGGCCTGTTGGCAGCTCACACTCCATGATCAGGGGGGCCCCTCCTCCTGTTTCTCTGACATTAACACCCGGACACACTTCCCGCCCCCTCTTCCCCAGCACACACACACAAATGCCAAGTAAATCCAGGCCCAGCTGCACCCTGCACACACCCACAGGCCCTTTTGTTTCTTCGCTTACATTGACGTCAATGGTGAGCTTCACTGTTCTGGAAACAAGAGTAAACAGACAGCTCATCCACACCTCACAGAGATCCTCCTTCATTCTCAACTTTTCCTTGGTTGGTCTTGCTCCATATTCAGTCTGCCATTTAATGTCACATTTCCTCCCTAAATTTAGCCTTTTCTATTTCCACCAATAAGTCTGGTAGAAAGATGCTGAAATCAATTCTTGTAGAAATTATCAAACACCATGGGCCTCTAGAACTCTTTGGAACCTAATCTATTTTTAGTGTCTTGCAGCTAGCTTCTTCTTTCTTGTTATTGGAAACTTTCGTTCACTCCACAAATATTTGTTGACACCCGAGTATTGCGAGGCATGCAAAAATGCATCTCGTTGTATCTGTGTTTGTAAGGAGCTTGTGATGTGGAGGGGAGGGTGTTTGGAAGCAGTCTTGTCTAAGATGGGGTGTAAGTCCTGAAAGACCACGACAGACCTGGGCAGAGGCCCAGCTCCAACAGAGGAGCACACTGTAGAGTGCAACCCTTAGGATCGGGCCAAGTTCATGGATGCCGTTCTGAGCTGAGAGCGAGTGCGCGAGCACTAGGGCAGGCAGGTGGAGGAGGAGGGGAGAATGACTCCTTTCCCAGCCAGCCCACACACTGACTAGTTGTCACCTCCAGCACGAAGCTCTTGGCCAGGGAAATTGCTGCTGGCACGAGGGAGGCAGGCTGGCCAGAAGAAAGCCAGCCTTCAGGTGGGGTTGGGGGTGGGTGGTGAGCCAGGATCCCTGGCTGCCTGGGCAGTGCTGGGGATGGAAGCAGCTGGCCTCTGGTCTCAGCCTTCAGCCTGCCTCGCAGCCAAGACTGCTCTGCCCCTGCCCTGCTTATTCCCACCAGCCTATTTCCACCACCGAGCCTGGCCGAAGTCGGCCTGCCTACCCACACCTGGGTCCTGCCTGGAGGGCCCCTCTGCACCTGGGCCTCCACTTGCTGGCTCTCTCGCTTGCTCAGTCACTCAGTCAGCCAGCTGTTTACTGAGCTGCATGCCAGGCGCTGTGTTGTCCACTGCGTGCTCTCCTGACGGATCGCATGGTTTGTAGGCCGGCCAGCTGGGGCATGAACTAGGACGACAAAGGACAGGCCAAGGCTAGGAAGAGAATCCTTTCTGTAAATGTGGGCAGTGGTGGCCAGCAAAGTTCTCTCTAAGGAGATGGAGAGGACACTGTCAATCTTTCTGTCCCGCCATCCTCAGGTCACCCTCCTGGGTCTAGAGACATTGCAGATGGAATGTCTGACCCTCACTCTCCAGCCTCCCTCTCACCTGGCGCTGGCCCACAGCTGACCCAGCTTGGCACTGTGGCAGCTCCTAGCAGGGAGACCCTTGACCAGCTCCCAGAGGGAGCCCAAAGGCATGGGCAGCCATGGCCAGGGTCTCAGACAGGGTGAGACCAGGCCTACCCACCCTTCATGGTGAGGAAGGCCCTAAATCAGGCAAGTGATTTGAGGGCAGGTGCCTTTCCCTGAACTTGAGGTGGTTTGTGATATAAGAAGGTGTCTTTATTGTGCTAGTTACCTACTGAGAAGGGTCTTTTTATTTTTTTTGAGGGGGAGGGCAGCTTGCTGGTGCAGGTATTGAACCCCGGGCCTTGCTGTTGTCAGCACCATGCTCTAACCAATTGAGCTAGCTGGTCAGCCTGTTTTGTTTTTTTTTTTTAAACTAAATATAGATCCAGGGTGGTCATCCTTTGTTTTGGGGAGACACGTGTGGGTGTTGCATGTGCAGGCATGTGTGTGTGCATTGTGTGTGCATGTGTGTGTGTGTGTATGCATCTGTATGCATGTGTTTGTGTGTGTACGTGTGTGTGTGCTTATGTGTCTTCGCCCAGAAAGTAATGAGATTTAACATCAACAGTAAGTGTGCAGCCCCGATCTTTTTCCACCTCGCCCTGGAGAAGAGGCCATGAAAAGGAACTGGGCACGTCCTTGCCCAGAGCCACCTGACATGGAACGTTGGCATCCATGTCCACATCACCCCTTTGCAAAGGACATCCTCCACATCCAGTACTGTGCACTGGGTACGACCTCCATATGATGCTGAATAGAAGTGGTGAGAGAGGACATCTTGCCCCGTTCTGATCTGAGGGAGAAAGTGCTCAATATTTCAGTCATTTATGATGAGACTTAAGGGTTTTGTTTGTTATAGATGTCCATTGTCATATAAAGAAAGTTCTCTTCTATTATAATTTGCTAAGAGTTTTTTGTTTGTTTTATTTTGTTGTTTTATCATACATAGGTGCAGTGGGCTTTTAACACATGGTGATTTTTATTACTTTAAAAAATCTCCCCCAAATGAATCTAATTTTTTTTTTTTTTTTTTTTTTTTTTTTTTGCAGATCTACAAATAATTTAAGTTGCCATAGCTTTTTCTCTGCTATACAATACTCTGTACGGACTTGTTTACTTCTTTATTGTATCTTAAAACAAAAAATATAAACAAATTAAAAAATTAGTGTCCCAAGATTCTGCCTTTTTTAGGTTGTACATCTGTTCCTTATTACTATAGGAATCCGGTGATTAAATGTGTACCCAACTGGCTTCTCTTATTATCAATTTTGTAAATAAAAGGCATGGTTTTCACCAAAGCCAAAAAACTATTTGATATGATGTCACTTAAGAAAGGATTAAAACTTCGAACCAAGGCTTTAACTGAGATGAAAGCTGTGTCCTTTGGTGAGGAAGAGGGAGTGGCAGTGGGTGGGTGACATCCGTATGGTGCTCACTGTCTGAGGTGCAGGTCAGGTTGGGAACTCGCAGGTTGATTTGTGGTTTTGTGGTCTCTGGCAGCTTGAGCCCCTTCCTAGAATTTCTGGGCCACCAACCCCTTACTGTCTTTAAGGGGCCCAAGGAAAGGCAGCTTGCCAACAGGGCCCCGCATGTCTGAGGTGATCCCTGTGTCTGAGGTGAGGCCATGTCCTTCAGAGGGTGGAAGCCTTTCTCATCAGGCAGTGTGCCATCCTGTTGGTCTTCAGGGCCTTGGACCTCGCCCAGGCAGGCCTTCTCTGCCTAGTATCTGTCCCCCAAGGCTGTCACCTCACCTGGTTCTTCCAGTATTGCTGGGGGTGGCACTGAAGGGTAGCCCAGCTGGCACCCCAGCCATGGATGTCTTGGAACAGAGTCAGGAACTGGGGCCCTGCGTGTCCTGGGGACCAACAAGGCCTGGACTGTCAGGATCCCTACTCCTGGGATGACACTAAGCATGCAGAGGGCTGAGGTTGGGGCTTCATATACTAGATGGGTGGCCCTCAGGGCGCCCCCTGCCCATAGACTAGCTAGGATTGAGCACATGCTTACGTGCTGAGGTGTCACACTTAGTGCTTGATGAACATTCTCTGCTTAATCCTCACAACTCTACAAGGTGTGTGCCTGTATCCCCATAACCCTTTGCAGAAGACACCCTCAACACCACAATGCAGTGGGAATGGTGTGGATCTGGGTCTTATGTCCCTGAGGAGAGATGACCTTTTTCTGCAGAATGATCTCACGGCCGTCATCAGCATTCCACCCCTTCAGAGCCTGGGAACGCGCTGCCCAGCAGGCAAAGCCATACTGTTGGTTGTGAGCAACCAAAGTCCAAGCTCCTCTCCTTTCCCAGAACCTTCTCCCCACCCCAAATCTCCTCTGTGATGTGGCCAGCCAGGTGTGCCCTGCATTCTCCTAAGTCCCCTCTAAGTCCACAAAAGCTCCCAGGTGGGGGATGGCTGGGGTTGCAGGTCTCTCTCGTGGACCTCCACCCACCATCCTTCCATCCAGTGCTCACAGTGAGGAGGACAAGCCTCCGGGGACCCTGCGCATCCCACCTGACTCTGCCTGCAAGTCCATCCTGCAGCAAACGCTGCTCTATGCCCCACCACGTGTGGCTTGGGGTGTTTGGGTTTTCTTCCTTTCCTGCTCGCTTCTCCTTCATGCCCAGTGTGAATAAAACACCACTTGTCCCCGGACCAAGTTTTGTTGGAGGCAACAAAGGGGTTTGACTGGGCTACCCTCAGGGTGGGAGGCATCCCCTCTGGGGGTGGTGAAGGGCCACCTGACTGAGTGGCAAAGGCAGCAGCCCAGGTGTCTTATAATTACACTGTGACTTTGGCAGCCTCGGTCTCAGGTGAAAGAGATGCTCGGGGATGGGAGGCTGCTGGTGCACCCATCCTCCTGCTCCTCCTCAACGGACGAAATCCCACTAGAGAGGAGGAAGGAAAAATGAAGACTCCCTCTCCCGATCCCCGTGCCACTGTTGAAGCTGCTGGGACACATTGTCCTGGGGGGAAACCACGTGTAGGTGGGGCTATTTGGGTGCTCAGAAGGAGAAATAGGGCCCTCTGGTGTGCCTGCCACCAGCACCTTGGGGACTCTTCAAAAGCCTAGATAGTTTGTTTGCACGATGAGGGGCGAATTCAGTGCTGCTGATTACGCACGCATAGCGTGGTGGGGACCAACACAGGAGCTGTTGCAGAGTCGAGAGTCTGGACTGACTGACAATGATGGGCGGACACTCCCATCCACTTCTTGGAGTGGGGCTCGTTGGGATTTGGTACAGCTGTCCTGAGGGGTGTTCCCTGAGACCTTGAGCATAATCTGGGGCACCCCTGTTGAGTCTGTGGTCACTCCACTGAGCCTGTCGGGTTAGTGAGGTTATATGACTACCCACAGAAAGGCCCCAACAATGCTCTGGACTCAGAAAGTGCCGAACGATTAACTGTAGGCAGGGCCCTCCAAACAGGCGGCAGCTTTGGCCTTCTTCCTCCAGGTCAGAGGCGCTACAAGGGATGGAGCAGTCCTTCTGGGCTGGTATGTGCCTGACCTTAGTGGAAGAGTCAGAAATAAAGAACCCCAGAAGGTGGCCCTAGTTTCTGCTTGAGATGGGGAAGAGGAGCAGAGAGAGGGGAGGATCTGCGCTTCCCATGAAGACCTCTCCTGACATCCACACTAAACTCGGTGGCTGTGGCTCATGAAAGAGGGTCGTTGAGAGGAAAATGATGGCCTGCCAGTCCCTCCACCACAGATGGCTGGGGGATCAAGAGGGATGACCTGCGGCCTATGGCAATTGTGAGGAAGGGGTTACTAGGAGGGAAGCAGTTGTGTGGGCGGTGGGGATAGATGCAGGAAGACCCGTGTGCAAACTGGAGGGGACGAGGGGACGACTGGGGCCAGGAGGTCCCTAGGGAGGGGGCCTTGAGATTAGAGTTTCACTCCCACCTCTATGATACTCCTCGCAAAGCTTCATGTCCCTCTGAGCCTTCTGAGAAGGACTCAGGAGATGAAGATGAAGACCATATTCAAAAGGGATTCCTGAAGGAAACTCTTGTGGCTGTAGGATCCACCCTGTGGGCTAGTCTTGATCTGGCTCCCCTACACCCAGTTTGAGTCTTTTAAGTCACAAGAAGATGAGGGATGGGTCCTGTCCCCTGAGCCCCCTTTGGGGGCATTGCAGACTGTGTGCTTCAGTCCATTTACTCTGGAAAGGGGAGGATCCCAGGTAGTCCTGGGCTTGCTGGACATGGGATCCCAGGTGGCTGTCACTGATAGCCTGAGAAAGGTCACTGTTGTAGGTGCTCTTGGGGTTCTCCCCATAACCCCTTGGTGGGCATGGCAGAGCAGGCCTTATATTTGACCAGAGGGAGGCAGGGGGCAGGAGAGGGAGGGGGCAGCTGGTACATTCCCTCGCCCTTTGCCCTCTGTTGGGCAAAAAATCACTCAGCCAGTCCAAAGAAGTCCATGGGCTGCACACATGGACCTGCTGACGGTGGCTTGCCTCGTGTGGCTCATGGGAAAGGCTCGCCTTGCGTTTTCTTCCCTCTCCCTTCACGCTCACTGTCCCAGCATCGCACCTCCCAATAAAACATTAATTCTTCAGCCTATCCGCAGGCTCTGTTTCTTAGGGAGCTCAAACGAAGACACCAGAGACTGGAAGTAGTTGGAGAAAGCACACCCTCACTAGGGTTTCATTTTGGAATTGAACTGCCTCCCTGTCTCAAAGTCACAGGGTTCCCATTCCTGGTGGGAAGTGGAGTGGTAATGACTGGGGGGCAGCTCATTATGGTCTGCGGGCCACATCAGGCCCTAGTCTGTTTCTGCATGGCCTGTGAGCTCAGAATGGTTTTTACACTTTTTAAAAGGAAAGGGGTGGGGGAAAAAAAGACAAAGAACATGCCACTGAGATCATACATTAGCCCCACAAGCCTAAATTATTTACTATCTAGCCCTTTACAGAAAAAGTTTGCCGACCCCTGGTAATAGCCCACCACGCATTACAGTTGGCGGACTTCCCGCCCGTGGTCAGTTACGGCGGGGGCAGGAAGAGAGCGAGGCGTTGGGAGGTCAGGTAGCGGTGGTGCTTCCTGCGAGGCGGGCAGTGACAATCGTGATGACTACAGAAAGGCTGCTCCTCTTGTTGGAGCTGGAGACTTGAAAAAAGAAAATGATGGGCTTAGGAAAGTTAATGGCCAGCTTAAGAGAAACGTTGAAAGCCTGAGGGCCACACTAGCAGCTCAGGAGAGTCACAGCTCAATGTTTTGGCGAGGTCACCAGGAACTTGTTCCCATCATTTGTTGGGACGACTCTAGCTGTGTGCTAGTAAACAGCTAACAACTGGCTCTCTGGCGAAAAAAAAAAAAAAGATTTGCATTAGTTGCCAATTTCTGTGGTGTTAATACTCCCACCATGGCCAATTTCAAGCTACCACCCCAACCCCCTTACGAAAGGCCACATGTGTAAAGAGAGGAAGCCCACCCCCCCCCTCTCCTGGGGCTTGGGCCAACGTGAGAAAATAGTTTGAACCTGCCCAGGTCCAAAGAGAAATGGTTGCGAGGAGAGATGGGTCTCCCCAAGTTCAACACCTAGAAGACTACTTTTCCAAACCCTTTGTTTAGAAGATTTTGAAAGGGGCTGTTGTTACCAATAATCTCAATAAAGTGTACATTGTGAGATAGTTCTTCTCGAGGCTACTGAGACCTCCAGCTTCTGGAATGAGGCGTCTGCTGTAAGTCAGCTCACGTTGGAGATCAGCCACAAAAACGATCATTTTGGGTTTGCAACAGTTGCTCTTGAGACACTGTCTGTGACAGGGACTGACCCTTGGGGCTCAAGCCACTCCTGCTCTTCGTGGCCATCATATCTACCATCAACCCAAGGGAGGCTGCTCGAGTTTCTGTCCACCGAGTGAGGGCCTTGTTTGGGCAGCGTCACTCTCCCAGGTATCGATGCGAGTCATTAGGGCTCCCATGAAGGAGGGCCAGCTGCCAGGCAGCCCTATTCCATCCTCTGGAATGTTTCCTCTGGCCCCGCCTCCCACGACACTTCAGGTGCAGATTTCTGAGTATGAAGAGCCAGAAGTTTCAGCTGATCTCAGCATTCTAGCCCCAAACCAATTCCAGCCCTCAGGATCAAAGGCCACGAGGAGGCCGTCTAAAGCCCCAGGACGGCTTGTTCCGTTCCTGATGGATTCGCAGGAGACAGGGAGGCTGGGCACTGCCAGCCACTAGCGAGCTGTGCCTGATACCCCGCTGCCCTTCGTGTCGAATAGAGGCCTGAGAAATCCAGATTTGCAATTTATTTGTTTTAAAATGAACTTACCTTATAGATGAGGTGCATAAGTTAACAGTCTGCGTTTTTAGGGGAGTGTTTGTATGTGTGTACAAAGAAAAGAAAAACTGAAAGGAATGCCCAAACTTTGACAATGCTTTTCTCTGGGTTGTGGAATATGGGTGACATTAGTTTTCTTCTTTATATTTTTCAGTATCATTTATATATTCTATAATAAGCATTTATTATATGTCACATATATTTGCATATACAAATTATAAATTCTATATAATATACATTTATATGTATTATAATAAGCATTTCTATAATTACAAAAATATGATTTTAAGTGTTATAAACAATTAAATATAAAATTAAAAATTTATTTTGAATAGGATGCTTAGTATCAGTTTAAAATGGCTTGCTTTGTAACTATGTTAATGGAAATGGAGAATCAGAACCAGAGGAGTAGAAAGCTGAAGCCTTGAATTCTTCATGCTTTGAAATTATTTTTGTTGACTTCTACTCATTCCCTGATTTTTGTTGTCAATAATGAGATAATCATGAGTTTCACACTATTTTGAACAACCACTCCTAGAGATTTACCAAGGTAACATTTTATCATCCAAACCTTTGCAGAAATTAGAAACAAATAAGGTAGTCTGTAGAGCAAAAGTCAGGTGATAAAACCAAACAAACCACAAAATACAAATCGACAGACATAGACCCGGCACAACCGTGAGGACAACAAATAGCTAAATTAAGGAGTTATGAGCTTGGGGGCTTTTAAGAGTCATGCCAAGATGAAAATGCTAGAGAAAGGTAAAAATGAAACGATGGGCATGGATCTACCTGTGAAATAGAACGAAAGCAGAGCTGGCAAAATTGCTGAAAGACAAAGCAAATATTGTGCTTTTCTTGGTACATATCTCGTTTGTACAACCAGATAAAACACATGTGCCAGGGCCGGCCCGTGGCTCACTCGGGAGAGTGCGGTGCTGAGAACACCAAGGCGACAGGTTCGGATCCCATATAGGGATGGCCGGTTAGCTCACTGGGTGAGCGTGGTGCTGACAACACCAAGTCAAGGGTTAAGATCCCCTTACCGGTCATCTTTAAAAAAAACCAAAAAAACACATGTGCCAGCAGAAAACACCACGAGGGAGTGTGTCACACATGTATTTCTGCTGGGGCAGGCAGAGGCGCAGAGTTGTCCTCACTTGTTTTCTGAGCCCTCTTCGTGGTCTTCCTGTTGTGCTTGTACAAATAATCTGGGGGGCTGTGCATCCCTGGGCTCTTTCTCACCTGGATTTTTTTTTTTTTTTTTTTTTTTTTTTTTTTTTTTTC
>NW_007726219.1:234520-247606 GCF_000696425.1 Galeopterus variegatus | reverse complement strand
TATGTGGGATCCGAACCCTCGGACGGGAGCGCCGCCGCGCTTCCCAAGCGGCGCACTATCCAGTGCGCCACCGGGCCGGCCCCTCACCTGGATTTTTAAAAAACCTTCTACGAGTGTTTGCTTAAAGGCCATGTACCTGAGGTTGAGATCTGGCTTTGAGACTCTTCTGGGAGCAGAGTCAGGGTAGAGTGGAGGAGCCTCTGCCTCCTGCTCTGGACTCTGGACTGTCGTCCCCAGTAAGGGAAAACTTCTAAAACCCAGAACTCATCATGCGACTACCAATTTTAGGCAATTTTTGATGACATCCCATGCCTGGGACAACGGAGACTTTTTTATTCCTGGGAATTAATTAAGTGCTTGTCACCTGGGCTATAAGTTCAGGAGTGTTCTCCAAATCATTTCGGAACTCACTCAAAATAAGAATTATTTCCTTTTTTTCCCAAGGATGAGCTTCCCCTAATCCTATCCAAGTTTTTTGCTGTTTTTTTCCTTACTCTTTTACCCCCACTCCTCCTCCCTACCCCTGATATTCAGAATCTCAAGATTCCAGGCCATATTTATGTAACTCCAGGGATGAACTTTCCTTCAGGACATCCTGTGCCTGCCAAGACTGCAGCCACCTTTGATGTCTTGCATAAAGGAGCTCGCTGCAACTTGCTTGCAGGAGGAGTGTTTCCTCCTGGGAATCGTCCTTGCAGGGCCTTGGAGGGTGCTCAGGCCAAGGCCGTGTGACACCTAGAAGAGCCTTGTCTGTCCCTGGTGGCTCCAGGCCTACAGCTGCATGGCCTGGTGTGCGTGCATGTCTGTGCGTGTGTGTGTTTGTGTGTGTGTGTGCGCGCCTGTTACCAGAGACCAGCATCTTTCACTGGCATTAAAAGAATGACCCATTTTCAGTAACAACGTCTTGTACCCGAGGAAGCCTTTGTTTGGTTTATGTAGGAGACCTGAAACAAGTCTGCAGCTAGGCCCCGTTTGTGTTTTAGAGAAGTGGTGGAGTCTTAGCAGGTGGGAAGGAAGCTCAGTCATGGCTCTCCAGTGAAATCTCGCCTCCTTTCTTTCTGGTAAATTTCCCAGACCCCATCTGGAAGCATCCCTCCAGGACTCTGTTTCTTTCCTGGGTTAGATAGGATGAAGGTTAGTGGGATGAGCCGCAGCCCGCCACTGATTCTCGTTGTCTGCTACGCATTCTAGATTCTCTGCTCCCTCTGCTAGCACTTCTGCTGGTCTTGGCTACTTACGTGGCAAGAAGATGCAGACCCCGATCCTGGTCCCCACACCCTCCTCAGGCTGTAACTGCTGCGCTTGTCCGTTTTCCATCAACACTAGGCAGGAGAGTATCAAGAGATGGCTCCGGGGTCACCAGGGAGCCAGATGTATTCTCTCCCCACCCGCACTGTAGCAACCCCACCTGCTCCTGATGATCAGAGTCAATCGCCCTTGCCAGGATGGTGACTCCTTTCCTTGCCTGCTGATCTCTTGGCACAAAGAAATGACCAGTGATAAGAAGTGACCAGTGACAGTCATAGCTTACAGTCTAACGGGATCCTTACTATGTCCTCTGGAAGGGAAGTGTTCACCCTCTGGGGATCAGGCCTCTAGACCTGCAGAGCCCAGCGTGGAGGGGATGAGAAGCATGAATTCTCCAGGCGCACCCTGAGAAGTGATGGGGAGGGGCTGCTGCTACTTCTATCCTTTGGTTCCCAGGTCCATGAATCTCATCCATTGCAGACAGAAATTTATGATGGTCACTGATTTAGTATATAGTCTGTGTCTTCCAGGGTGGAAGACACATCCTCATAGGGTATTTTCTTCCAGCTGGTACCTCAGCTGAGCCTTCAGGAGGCCCCATCCATCACTTAGACCAGTGGCTTCTGGGTGGAGTAGGAAGCAGCAGCCCCAGTGGACCCCATGGTCATGTGCCCAACACCACATCACCTTTGCTGCAAAGTGAGTCTTTTGGTCCAAAGCTGTACTATGTGGTGTCCACATTTGTCGATCACATATCCTATGCACCTCTAGACAGTGTTCATAAGGGCAAGAAAGACAAATCCATATTTGAATATGTATAGGTATTCAAGACAAGTCACTGCCCTTCTTTGGGGTGGAAAGAGTCCAATGTAATCAATTTTCCACCTGGTGGCCATTGGGTTCCTCAGGGTATGGTCCTACCGTGGGAGCTCAGCTTTGGTTTCTGTTGCTGTTAGGCTGGTGTTCAGCAGTTGCTGTAACTAGATCAGTCTTGGTGAGTAGGAGCCTACACCATTGGGGCCACACCACCCCGAATCCCTGCCACCATTACTATGCACTCAGCGGCCAAGAGCAGAGGTAGGCTGATTTCAACTGGTCAGACCATCTGTCTTCATGGTTGTTCAGTGCCTCTTCCATGGTGGTGCCCTCTGGTGGGCGTCAGCATGCCCACTCCCGTAGGTCTATCTGTGTGCATGCCTCTTCCACAAAACTCCTTGTCCCCAACCTTTAAATTTTCCAGGCCCAGACCACCAGCAGCCAAGTCTTCTGCAAGTGTTCATGAGTCCGAATTTATTCTTACCTCAGGCCATGTCTCTTTCTACACTAAATGGATAGCCAAGCATGCTGCCCAAGTGTGGTGGGAAGGATAATGGCCCCCCAAAGATGTCCACGTCCTAAACCACTAGGTGTCCATGTCCACGTAAATATGTTATGACACATGGCAAAAGAAACTTTGCAGGTGTCATTAAGTTGAGGATTTTGAGATAAGAAGGTTATCCTGGGTTATCTAGATGGGCCTAATTTAATCATAAATATCCTTATAAGCAAAGGAGGGAAGCAGAAAGGCCCGAATCAGAAAAGGAGATGTGAGGATTGAAGCAGATGATGAAATGATGTGGTTGCTGGAAAGGGCCCATGAGCCAAGGAATGCAGGCAGCTTCTAGAAACTGGAAAATTCAAGAAAACTGATTCTCCCCTAGAGATTCCAGGAGGAACATAGCCCTGACAACACCTTGACTTTAGCCTAGTGAGATCTATTTCAGACTTCTGACCTCCAGTATTGTAAGGTAATAAATTCGTGCTCTTTTAAACTCCTAAGTTTGTGGAAACTTGTTAGAGCATCAGGAGTGAAAGAACACACTAAGCTTCTGCCCTTTGGGAGACTGGGAAGGATTCCTCTCACTGCTGCCTTTCAGGGGCCCCCCTGAGTGAGGCTGCAGTGCAGAGAGCATAAATATATCCTTAGGCATTTTTTGCACCCCACCCTGAGCCAACCCATCCATGAACCAAGCTCGGCCTATTTCCCCCTCTATCTGCTGGCCACAAGTGACACCCTGACCCAACACAGCTGTAGGTGGAGGTGGGAGACAGGCATTGATGCCACAGTGGTAGATAACAGCAGGGCCTGGTGCTGTGGCTGTGGTTTCTGGCTCTGCTCATGCCTGGTCCTGGATGTACGCTTTCACCTTACAATGGATTTCTGTTAGGCACACTTGACCTCTGACTTGGGGGGTCAGATAGAACCCAACTCAAGATGGCAGCTCCAGTGGCCTGATCATCACTTGGCATCTCAAGACCAGGCACTCTGCCTTACTAAGGTGCGGAAGCATTCTAGCAGCTGTTTTTCTTTGCTGCAGATAGTGTGGCCTTGCTCCAGAACTCTCGGGGTCTATGCTGTGAGTCTCCTACTGGGGCTTGCCATAGAGTTACTACAGATTTAGTGGTTTAAAGCAGCACAGCATCTTTTCCTACTGCAGGTGCCTCTGGAACCACAGAGTCTTCCAGATCATATGGCTTAAGTGGCCTGGCTGCTTGCACTATGGCCTGCACCTGCTGCAGAGTTCTTCCCTGCTCTGGGCCTCCTCACGCAGAGCTGGCCCAGATGATTCAGGAAAATCTGGGGATGATAGATTTTTGAGTGCATCAAATCCAAATGTCCCCTTCCCAATCTCATGGTCCCTTTCCTTCTCAATCAGGCCTCTGACCTTGGCGTGGTCGACTTCACAGAATTGAGAATTAAGCCTTCTCTGGAGCTCCACTGCCCTGATAACTAGTTTTGGGTGTGATCCTCAGCTATTCTGCTCTTTGGCTGCAAGGCATGAGAGTTTCTCTATCTGCTGCCGAAGAGGCCCTCTGACTGTCACCCCAGCCTTTCCTTGTCATCATCCTGACAACAGCAGTGGGATTCCTCAGTCTTTTCGAACACCTGAGATAGCGCCCCCTGCTGGTGTCTCTTCTCCCTCCCACTGACGAACGTTCTCTGCCGTGGCAGGACACCTCTCAGCCAACCACCGGGATTTCAGTTCAGCTGGTTAGTGGCGATTCAGCTCCACAATCTCAGTTTGGGTCCCACTTCCTCAGAGAGCGTCCTGGGACCTGGGTTTGTGCCCTCAGCTTAGTCAGTCCTGGAGTGTGGATTGCCCCTGGGGGGCAGGGAGTGAGGTCAACGCCTTTGGCTGAGTCTTCCCAGAAAGGAACTTGGCTGTGAGCCCACGAGGACCAACACTCCTGGCAGCTGGGGCAATGAGTATTGTGGTCCCGAGGGGGCATCTGGGGACTCCACAGCAGCCACGGCAGTGGCCAGGGCCGCACCAGCTGCGAAGGCCACTCTTCCCTGAAGACTTACTGCTCAGGCACGCACACGTTCATTCAGCCAGTCTTCACGGGGTGCCCCGAGGAGACGTCTGGAATCCTGCTTCTGCCTTCCTGGATCTTACACTCTAGCCGGGAAGAGATGTGCACAACCATTTCCATAATTCTTGTATAAGTGCAGGCCTGGAGGAAGGCCTATGGCTGCTGCGAGAGCCACCGACAGAAACTTCTCCAGGACGGACCCAGGAGATTAGTGGGATTAACTACAAGCTTTCCAGCGGGGTGGCAGGTTGGGATACTTCAGGTGGGAGAACTCAGTTTCTATGTAGTTTGGAAGGAAGCCGCCTGTGCTCTTAATCTGCTCTCCAGGCCTGGTTGGAGAATCTGAGGCTGGTAAGTGCCGCACATACGAAGGGTGGCACAGGGCCTGTGTTTACAATCAACTGATCTTCGACAAAGGTGCCAAAAACACACAATGGAGAAAGGACAGTTTCTTCAGTAAACGGTGTTGGGAAAACTGGATATCCACATGCAGAAGAATGAAATTGGATTCCTATCTTGCCCCATATACAAAAACTAACTCAAAATGGATTAAAGACTTAAATGTAAGACCCGAACTGTCAAACTACTAGAAGAAAACAAAGAAAAAGAACTTCTTGACATTGGTCTGGGCAACGATGATTTGAATATGACCCCAAAGCACAGATGGGATGACATCAAACGAAAAAGCTTGAGACAATCGAGTGAAGAGACAACATACGAAGTGGGAGAAAATATCCATCTATCCATCTGATGTGGGGTGAATATTTAAAAATATGAAGAACTTGAACAAATCAATAGCAAGAAAACAAGTAACCCCATTCAAAAAATCAAAGGACCTGAATAGATCTTTCTCAAAAGAAGATGTATAAATGGCCAACAGTGTGTGAAAAAAATGCTCAACATTGCTAATCATCAGGAAAAGGCAATTAAAAGCATACCTGTTAGAATGGCTCTTATGAAAAAGACAAATAAGTGTCGGCAAGGATGTGGAGAAAAGGGAACCCTTGTACACTGTTGGTGGGAATGTAAATTAGCATAGCCATTATGGAAAACAGAATAAAGGTCCCTCAAAAAATTAAAAATAGAACTACCATATGATACAGCAATCCCACTCCTAGGTGCATATCCAAAGGATATGAAATTAGTATGTTGAAGAGATGTTTACACTCCCATGTTCAGCATTATTCACAATAACCAAGATATGAAATGAACCAAAGAGTCCATCAGTGGAAGAACAAATAAAGAAAATACAAGGCTGGCGGGTTAGCTCAGTCGGTTAGAGCATGGTGCTGATAACAGCAAGGTCCTGGGCTCCATTCCTGTGCCAGTCAGCTGCAAAAACAAAAACAAAAACAAAAACAACAACAACAAAAAAAAGTGGTATATATACATAACGGAATGTTACAAAAAACGATATTCTGTCGTTTGTAGCAACATGCATGAACCTGGAGGACATAAGGTTAAGTGAGATAAGCCAAGCATGAAAAGACAAATACTGCATGATCTCACTTATATGTGGAATCTAAAAAAGTTGAAATCATCGAAGCAGAGAGTAGAATGGTGGTTGCCAGGGGCTGGTGTGTGTGAAATGGGGAGATGTTGGTCAAAGGGTATAAAATTTCAGATCAACAGGATGAATAAATTCTGGAGATCGATTGCACAACAAGGTGACTATAGTTAATAATAATGTATTGTATACTTGAAAATTGCTGAGAGAGTAGATCTTAAACATTTTCATCACAAAAAGATGTAAATATGAGAGACAACGGACATGTTAATTAGCTTAATATAAGTGTTTTACAATGTATACATATATCAAAACATCACGTCATACACAATTTTATATACACAATTTTTTTATATACATAAGTTTTACACAATTTTTTTTTTGTCAATTATACCTTAATAAAGCTGGGGCGGGGGAGAAAAAATAAGGAAGTAACATGGTAAAAAAAAATTACATTATAAAAAATACATTTTCTCTGTGTAACCTGCTGAGAGTGGAGAGTATTCAGCAGGAGTATAATATAGGACACTAGGGGCTTCCTTAAGACGTCCGGACACCTGTTACCCGCTGTGGTTCCTCTTCTCAGCTGCAGCCAGGGCCTGCGGTGTGCAGGATCGCCCAGCTCCAGTCTCCTAATGTCATCTTTACACTGACTTGGGGAAAGGAAGGGTATTCAAGGTGCCTGGGGAGGCAGAGCCCCATACCCTCCACCCAAGAGAAGCTACTGACCAGTAGAACCTAAAGGCAATTGGGAAATTGGCATGAGCAGCTCAGAAGCCTTTTGAGGGTGATGGGACCCAGACCTGAACACCTTCAAAGTCACGGAAAGCTCCTGGAAGGGCCTGGTGAGAGGGAGGACAGTGATCCCCACCCCCAGCCCCACGACTGTAGCAGGGAGAGAGCTCCGAGTATTCTAGTCTGCTCATTGTGTATTTCCCTCCCCACTCTTTGTGGCACTCAGAGGGCCCTCCAGCTTGCACAAGACAGAAAGAAGACTCAGCGATGGGCCAAGAACGTTGGAGCTGGATTTTAGAAAGATGGGGGAACCTTATTTTCTACCTCACGCTGGGGAAGCAGGTGCAGCAGTCACAGGAAAGGCTTCCCTCGGGTGGGAGAAATCTGTCTCTGCTGGGATTCCCGGGCCCACCCATCTACCTTCTGCCCAGGGGACAGACATTTGCTGCCACAGCTATGGTTGCCAGACTTAGCAAATAAAAATGTAGGATGGTCAGTTAAATTTGAATTTCAAATAAAAAATGAAAAATAGTTTAGTATGAGTATGTCCCAAATATTGTTTGGGATATACTTAAAAAATATTGTTGTTGATCTGAAATTCAAATCAAAGTAGGCATCCTGTATTTTATCTGGCAGGACCCCTTGTGGGTCCAGGGCTGGTGAGCCTGTCCCTGGCTCTGCATGACTTCTCTTCTGATCTGGTACCTGTCTCCCCAGCCCTTCTCAAAATCTGACCCACATCCTGGGCTCTTGGCAGATGTGGAGCTCAGGACTGGGCCAAGTCAGCCTCCCTAGGCCTTTGTCTCTGGGAATGTTTGCCTCCCAGGAGAGGGAGGTAGGGCCTCGGAGCCACATGTTTTGTGGCCTTTTCTCTCCTGGAGTGAGTCACAGCTGTGGTCATCTCATTCATTCATTCAGAAACTGCTTATTTCAAAAGCATCTCCTGCCAGCCTTTTGTGTTTCAAACACTTCCTTTGCAGTGATTTTCTATAGCTATTTAATCAAGTTTTATTTTTTTTTATGAATGACTTTTTTTTTTATGCTCTTTACCTTTTCCCCAATGCTTTCATGACTCTGAGAAGCTTAGGGGTAATTAAGGCTATGTGGCCCCCCCCGCCAGGTTGGCCTTCAGAACTGGAGGCTCTAATCTCCCCCCTGCCCACCCCCACCATGTTCTCCCCCACTCCTGGAGGCCTGGGTTCCAGGTCTCTTTCCTGGGGTGAGGAGTCCTCAGCTGCATCTTCTCAGATCTGCTTTCTTTCTTTCTTTTTTTTTTTTTTTAAAAGATGACCAGCAAGGGGATCTTAACCCTTGACTTGGTGTTGTCAGCACCACGCTCTCCCAGGGAGCTAACTGGCCATCCCTATATGGGATCTGAACCCGTGGCCTTGGTGTTATCAGCATCACACTCTCCTGAGTGAGCCATGGGCCGGCCCCCTCAGATCTGCTTTCTGAGGGCCCAGAACATGGGCCCTTCCGTGGGGAGGGTGTAGCCTGCCTCGGAGCAGCATTGAGGCCTCTCAGGAGGACACAGTGGATGGCCTAAGGGAGATCTCATGTTTCCCAAAGGCTGCAATGCCCGGGGAGGTGTGTCCACTCCACAGCCATCTCTCCCCCATCAGGCTCTTGGTGGACTTGAGTGACTCTGCTTCCTTGTCCCGGATCCTCTCAGAGATCCCGATGCCCAGGCAGGCCAGAGGGTCTCCAGTGGCCCAAAGTCCCCAAGATAGCAGCTAAGCCCTCTGCCCTCAGGGCCTCTATGGCATCTCTTTGGCCCACATGGCCTCCTTGCTCTCTGCAGGCTGCAGGAGAAGCAGGAATCGGCTATCCCCTGTGCAGCACTGGCTCAAGGTCCTTGGTAGAAACTCAGGGCCAGAGGGCTGCCTGTGTCACACCTCCCTCCCACACTGCTCAGGCCAGCCCCTCACAGACAAGCCAGTGGCTGGTCATGGCTCTCCCACAGCCATGGGCCCAGACGAGGATTCTGTTCACTGTGAACTTTCTGGGGTGGGGCTGGGGGTCTGCTCCTGGGAACAGTGTTCGGAGGGTAGGGCACTTGGGCTCTGAGTTCTCCTTCCACCCCCACTCAGGCTGACCCCAGCTCGTGCTCAGAATTCAGAGGTGGGTGGGCTCTCTGGGCTCCCAGTGTGGCCATAGTGGGCACATCAGGGAAGTTGTCCTAGCTGGGCTTCCTCCAGTTTGAAAGAACACTCTAGCTGTGAGATTCCATAGAGTGACTTGCATCTGGTGTAATGTCCCTGAGGTCCTGCACCTGTCTGTCCTGTGAAAATGCCATTACCCTCTCTAACACCTGGAGGGGGAGGAGGTTGGTGCATCCTCCTCTAAGGGCTTAATCATTTCAGAGCTTTGGACCAGTCTGTGTGAGCTCAGAGCCCAGCCTGAAGAAGTGCACAGTCTTACTGTGCCCCTTCTCTTTTAAAAAACTTTCAGGGAGGCCTGAAGAGGGGTGGGGGTGGTGGACAGGTGTATTAGTTCGTTTTTGTTGCTTGTAACAAAGTACACTGAACTGGGTGATGCATAGAAAGATGAAATTTATTGCTTACAGTTTCTGAGGCTGGGAAGTCCAAAGTCCATCTGGTGGTGGTGACAGTGACCCAGGGGTCTCACATTGCAAGATGGTGGAAGCGGAGAGAGAGAGCAGAGAGAGAGAGAGACAGACTGGCCTCTTCTTTTAAAGCCTTCAGAACCACACCCTGACCACCATTTTTAATCCATTTACTACTGCACGGTCCTATAATTCAATCACCTCTTTAAGGCCCCACCTTTCAATTACCACGATAGGATTTCCCACCCTCTCCACAGTCTCAGTGGGGGCTAAGTTTCCAATATGTGAAACTTGGGGAACACGATTCAAGCTTCAGTGAGTTTAGGGGGACATAATTCAACCCACTACAGCAGGGATGGGGAATGAAAGGATGAAGACAGCTAACTCCGTTCTCTAGGTTATGTGAAGTATGGGTTTCACTGGGTGGGAGGATGTTGCAAACGATGGGGCAGTCAGGAAACTATTTTATTTTTTATGGGGTTTGATGAACTGTTTGAAAATTAATGTTTGTTCTTGGGAAGCGGGATATGTGTGTGATAAGGTTACATGTGTGGGTAGTCAGCAGAATAACGGGAATCTGGGAGCCCTGGAAGGAGTCTGATTCACAGTGTCCACCCTCACCCTGGACTGTTCCAAGGGACTGAAGTGCAAAATGCCACACTGGACTGTCTTGCCAAAGCCCTTGGTGTATGAGTCTGGACTGGAGACTCCAGGCTCTGGGAAATGTAGTGCTGAGAGAAAAGGGTTGGATGGAAAGACACAAAAGCTCCTGTGGGTGGAGGGTGGAGTTTCCTGAAAGTCAGGAAGATTTGCCAAAGCAGAGGCTGGAGGTGCTCTGGCCAAGGGGGTGGACCTGGAGACTGGGGATCAGGGTTGTGAAATGAGGCCAGCCAGGGACAGAATCACTCTGAGAGCACAATCCCTTGGGGCATGTTTCCTCATGGACCACGGGATAGTTCTATTCAGTGAGGGGTGTTAAATTTCTCCCCTCAAGGGCTGTCATTCTTTTAGTTTTCTCCCAACCCCTCGGTCAATTCTCACTTGCCAGCCCACCTGAATGGTGAAGTATGGAAGAAAGTGAGGTTGACACTGCTAGAGGGGGATTAGCCCTGGCCCCTGTTCACCTGGCCTCCGTCTAGGTGACCAAAGTTCACAGGGTTCTGGATGCAGTTCATAGCTTGGAGAGTAATGCTACCAGGAGCAGTGGACAGCAGTAGATAGCATGGATGTTGCTTTCTAGAAGGTATGTAGTTCCCCATTAAATCCCCAGTACCTAGATAGTATTCTGTACATAGCAATGATTCAACAAATGCTTGAATGACACTTTATGGGTTATCTTCACTAAAGATATATGAATAACCAACAAGTACAGGAAAAGATGCTCAAAATTACTAATCACTAGAGAAATACAAATTAAAACCACAGCAAGATACCATTACACACTCACTCCAATGACCAAAGTTAAAAAGACCGACAATATCAGATGTTGGCAGGGATGTGGAGCAAATGGAAACTCCATACATTGCTAGTGGGAATGAATAATGGTGCAGCCACTTTGAAAACACTATGGTAGTATTTTGTAAAGTTAAACATATTCTTCCCATAGAACCCAGCAATTCCAATCCACCCTAATGAAAATTATGTTCACGTGAAGTCTTGTGTGAGGTACTGAATAGCAAGCTGACGAAGTCCTTGCTATTCTAGGGAATAGGCCAAGCAAGGCTGGCTTCCTGTTTGCCTCCTTCCCCCTTCTCCCTCCCCTTGAGGTCTGAACTTTGAACCCAGGACCCTTAGAGTTTTGTAAATAAGAAACTTGTGCTCTTATTTTGTTGGTAAGTAGTTAGCCATGAACCTTCAAGGATGGTGGCAGCTGAATATGTTCTATAAATAGCTTTGTTCCAGACATAACTGATTTAATCAGTACAATTTGTTATTTTCACTGGCTTATAAAAAGGAACCTAAAATAAACTAATATGCCTTACAGGTCATCATCCTGTAAGGTTCTCATGATCCCATAAAGCATGTCTCTTCATTTCCCACCATCTCCCTTCAGGTACTTGTCAACTACAGTCTTGTATGTGAATGGTCACTGCAGCTTTATTCATAAATAATCAAAAACTGAAAGCAACCCAAAAGCCCATCAGCTGATGAATGGATAAGCAAATTGTACTGTGGAATACTACTCAGCCATAGAAAGAAATGGCATGTTAATATATGTAACAACATGGATAAATCTCAAAAACACTATAAGAGAAAGAATAAAATACAAGAGATTATGTATTGTATCATTTCATTTATATGAAACTCTAGAAAAGGCAAAATTATAATGACAGAAACCAGATCAGCAGTTGCCTGGGGTTGGGGGAACAGGGGGAGATGGACTGCAAATGAGCAGGAAGAAATACTTTAGAGTGCAAGAACTATTGTATATCTTGATTGTGGTGGTAGTAAGATAATTGTATATAATTACCAAAATACATCAACCTGCACACTTAAAATGTATGAATTTTATTGTATGTAAATAATAATCAAATATAACTTTCAGGTAAAAGAAAGTCCCTACATCTAGATACATCATGGGAAAACTGACAAACCAATGATAAAAATAATATCTTGAAGGCAGCCAGAAACATAATAGACAGATGAACAAAGATAATTGTTACAGAAGACTTTTAATCAGAAACTATGCAAGCCAGAAGCCAATGTAGCAACATTCTTAAAGTACTGGAAGAAAAAAAAAAAAAAGTCAATCCAGAACTTCATACTTCTATGCATAACAAATACTTGTGGGGGAATTTATTTAAGGTGATTGTAGGGGGATCTGAAGGGAAAACTGAAAATGCAGTTTAGCATTTGTTGAGAAACCGCACGATCTGTCTTAAGTTGAGATTGGTTGTCTGTATAACTTTCCCCCACCTGAGGATGGTCAGTTCTTTCAAATGTGAAGACAAAAGCTGTGAGCATTCATTGCCAGCTGCACTGTGCTAAAAGGAGTATAACGGAAGTTCTTCAGGTAGGAGGAGTACATTACTAGATGGAAACTTAGATCTGCACAAAGAAAGATGAGCGCTGAACATGGTGAACATGAATATAAATCAAAGGGTTATTAAGGTATTCATCAGTAGGAATAAAGACAGACCACAGAGCTCCCACATTGCTGGAAGGATTTCTGCAGTGAGCCTGTGCATGATGTACAGAAGACAGGTGGGACAGAATCACAGACACCCAGCAGAACGACAGGGCACCGCTCTGTCCTGGTCCCACAGTCCTGAGACGTCACTAAATCCTCACCTTCCTGGGAGGTAGGTAAGGTGGGTGGGCACGTTACTATCCCTGCTTTATAGGAACAGAAATGGAGCCTCAAGTTACTTGCCCAAGAAGCCGTATTAGTTAATAAGTACGGGGTAAGACAGGGTACGTTCTATCCCGGGTCTTCTATCGATGAGCCATCGCCTACGACAGCCCTTGGCCTTTGTGAGACAGCGGCCCGCATCTCGGAAGTCATGCCGCTGTCCACCGTCCGCAGGCGGTACCTGCCACAAGGGGCGAGGAGCTGCTTTCCGAGGCTGTCGCTCGACGGGGAGAGATAGGCACCCGCCGCCTGCGCGCCCCGGCCTGCGAGCGGTGGGCGGGGCCTGCGGGCGGTGGGCGGGGCGCGGCGGCGCGTCTGTCGCTA
>NW_007726219.1:186137-233980 GCF_000696425.1 Galeopterus variegatus | reverse complement strand
TCAGTGTTTTAAACGCAGGGGCCGGGTCTAGGCCGGGGTGCCGGCAGGGCCGAGGTCAGGGTCCGGGCGGGGGGCCGGGGTGAGCCGTGCGCGGCGCCTGCCCGGAAGCCCGGCCTGCAGCCTGAGGGGCGGCCGGTCGCCCAGTGCCGCGGAGTTGCTCGCCCTCACCGGTCCCCAGGCCGCCTCTTACGGGAAGGCACCCGGCCTCTCAGGGAACATTCTCACTTCTTTCCCGCCTATCCGTGCATCTCTTTAGAGCACATCTAACATCCTGCCTGGCTGAGCTGTTTCTGTGCCGGTCTCCCTCTTCTGAGCCTGTTGATTCCTCTTCCTCTCGGTTACCCTGCAGCATGTAGCACGTGGAAGGCGCTCCGTAAATCCTGGCAGAATGGAATTATTCTTTTTATATTCTCCCTCCGCCCCCACCATGTTTCCCTCCACATTTTGGATGCTTAATAAATACTTGTGGGTGAATTTATTGCAGGTGGTGGTAGGGGGACCTGAAAGGAAAAACTGTAAAGAAGCAGTTTAGTATTTGTTGATAAAAGGCACAGCCTGCCTTCAATTGAGATAGGTTGTGCGTGAGACCTTTCTCCACTTCAGGCTGGTGAATTCCTCAAGGATAGAGGCCGGAGTTTATTTGTTAGCATCTCTCACGTGAGCTGTAATGGGTAAGGTACATAGAAATTGCACCACAAACATTCACTGTTGCATGGAATCTGTCAACGCTCCTGGTAACTCTCAGAATTGTCACCACAGGGGGTGGCAGCGCCCATTTCCGTGGTGCTCCTGAGGGCATGCTGGGGGTGGGGTGCTCTTTGGGGTTTAGGAGTCATGTTGAACTTGCAGGCTTCAGGGGCCCATGATCTCACTTGTTGTTGGTCCTCAAACTTTATTTCTCACTTTTTCAGCAGGTTTGGTGCCTTATCCCTCCTCAAACTCTGCTTTACTTGTTTCTGCCGTCTTAGCTTAGCTTATGATGTGTGCTCTCCTGGCATGCGTGCTTCTGTGTTTAAAACCCTGCTTATGCTTAAAAACTGTCTTTAATCTACTCACATCCCAAGGGGCTGTCTCCTCCCGCTAGCTAGTGCTGCACTTAGAGCCTGTCCTGGGCAGTGTTTGGGCAAGGGACCTTCTTTGTGGAGAGCCCAGTGGGAGCGGGGGTGCTGCGTCACCACCACCTGAAGTAGGCAGGTACCATCCTGTGACCCAGAGGGAGCAAGTAAGAGTTTGCATGGATGTGAGCATGGCCCATTACACTGTGGGTGCCAAAGCCTTATGCTCTTATTTTCTGTGTTAGTGTCGTCTGCCCCACCAAAATGCAGAGCCAGAGGAGGGAAGGGCAGGGAGTGTGCCTCCTCCTTGCGTGTGCTTGGTGTGGCGCTCAGCTTGGTGGCTGCTCAGTGACTACCTTGTGGTTGTTGGAGGGTGTCATGGGAAAGGAGAAGGAACATTCCAGCAGGAGTTGACTTTGTTGGCCAAGTAAACAGGTTGCATGGAATGAGCTACACGTTCCCAGTCAGAAAAGACTGGCCTGCTTTCCTTCCACAGACTTTTACTAATCTAACACCAAAATTAATTTCTTAACCTGTGTAAAGCGGAATACATTAATTGTCACCTACTTGATAAAGATGTTAATATGATTGACATATTGAAAAGCATTTTCAGGTAGTGGATGGAGAACCTCCTATGAAAATTCTTTACTGCACCTGCGCATTGTATTCAAGTTGCCATATCACTATTTTAGCTACCGTGAAACGAACTGCCTCTTTCATTAAGCTAAGCATTGATCCTGTGATATTAATGTCTCTTGTCACTTATAATTACTGCTCACAATTTTAACTGCTAGCATCCTGGGAAAAGCTTAACAGGGACATAGTAAAAAAGTTCCAGTAATATTAAATGCAGGAGAAAAACTATAACATGGCTCCAGTTTGGTGTGGAATGAAAAATTTTAGATCAAATAATAGCTAACTTGATGCAAATTAAATAGTTGTAGCTTGATTCCAGAGAAGGAAGCTGATGTTAGTGTGGGACTGTCTTTTTGTTGTTGTTGTTTTTAAAACGTTTCACAGTAATAAGTAAGCTTTATAGCTGACCTTGGACGCACACTTGTAGGCATACCTCTCCTTACTACATACCATGCAGCCTGATATTTTCTATTCTGTTTCATTTTTTAAAAAATGCTTGTTGCTGGTGGCCGGCCCGAGGCTGACTCGGGAGAGTGGTGCTGATAACACCAAGGCCACGGGTTCAGATCCCATGTAGGGATGGCTGATTAGCTCAGTGGGTGAGCGTGGTGCTGACAACACCAAGTCAAGGGTTAAGATCCCCTTACCGGTCATCTTTAAAAAAAAAAAATGCTTCCCATTATATTGATTTTACAGCAACCTACCACATTTTGAAAAACTCTGGTCTAGAGAACCCAGGACCCTGGCTCGGTGTGGGGGTGGGGAGGAGAGAAAGTCACCACCCTAAAAGTTGGTTTTAGGGCCGGCCTGGTGGCGCACTGGATAGTGCGCCTCTTGGGAAGCGCGGCGGCGCTCCCGCCCGAGGGTTCGGATCCCACATACAGACCGGTTCCCGCTCACTGGCTGAGCAAGGCGCGGGAGCGGCACCAAGGGTTGTGGTCCCGTTGCCGGTCCCGGTCTGGTGTGGGGGCGACACTGAGGGTTGCGATCCGTTGCCGGACACGGAAAAAGACACACACAAAAAAATAAAAGTTGGTTTTAGGGGTAATTAGGAGGTACAGGTTACGTGGGGGGATGGAGAGTGGGAAGAGAACAAAAGTGATGGGGTGCAGAGCCACCCCACTATCTTAAGTGAGTAATGACAGGTGGTCAGGAAGGAGAAAGTCCCTTCCAGAACTTCCAGTCTTAGAATTCCGGGCTGAGCAAATGTCCATCATCGGATGAGTGGATACGGAAAATGTGATATATTTACACAATTGAATACTACTCAGTTATAAAAACGAATGAAATACTGCCATTTGCAACAACATGGATGGACCTTGAGAGAATAATATTAAGTGAAACGAGTCAGGTAGAGAATAATATTAAGTGAAACGAGTCAGGCAGAGAAAAGGAAATACCACATGTTCTCACTTATTGGTGGGAGCTAAAAATAAACAAATTAATTCACTCACACACACACACAAAAAAACCGGGGAGGGCGGGGAGAAGAAGACATAACAACTACAATTTTTTGAAGTTGTTACAACAAGCAAATGGAAAGGACATTCTTGGGGGGGGGGGGGGAGAAGATATAACAACTACAATTTTTTGAAGTTGTTACAACAAGCAAACGGAAAGGACATTCTTGGGTGGGAGGGGGGAGAGGGAGGAGGGAGGGAGGTTTCGGTGATGGGGCATAATAATCAACCACATTGTATATTGACAAAATAAAAATTTAAAGGAAAAAAAAAAAAGAATGTGGCCATTGGAGCAAATGTACATTGAAATTTAGGGACAGGGGGAAAAAAAAGAAAGAAAGAAATTTGGGCTGAGAAATTCCTTTTTTTTCTTGAATCCATTCCCTCTACTATGCCTGAGTGACTTGTAAAATGCTGTTGTGGTTAGGTTCTTCCCTGCTTTAGAACCATTCTGGGACTCCTCGTGGTCCTTAGGCTAAGTTCATGTTCCCGAATGGCTTCGAAGGGTCTCTGGGTTGGGCCTCAGGCTCCTGCTGTCCCAAACTTCTTTTGATCTCTTTCACAGGACCCTCTTGGCCCTGGACCATGTGTGGACTGTTTCTTTTGTCTGGCATGTGCTTCCTAAGTGCCCGGCTCCCCCAACTCTCCTTCTGGGAAGCCTTCCCTGACTTCCCAAGTGTGGATTAGGTACCGATCCTGTGTGCTTCCTTAGCTACAGCACAGTGTTTGTAATCTTTATCTGTCTGTCCCCACAGCCAGACTGAGTTCTGTGAGGCCCAGGCTGTTTCTGCTTGGTACAATACCCCACATGTCGTGGATGTCAAATATTTGTTAAGTGAGGGATTCGAGTCCTGGGAGCGGGTTGATTCTGCCAGCTCCTGAGTGTGGGGTTCAGTGAATGAGATGTTTACAATGGCCTGTCTCTATCTTTTGAAGGTGATTAGAATGACTGGTTTCATGAAGGGCCTCTACACAGATGCCGAGATGAAGTCTGATAATGTTAAGGTAGGTTTGAGTGGGGGTTCCTCCTCTCCTGACCCTCACATTAATGAGTGGGGATTTTTAAATAGAAAGTGTACCGTAATGTGTATCATTTATATGCTGATATGGTTGGAATACTGTAGGGAAAGTGAAGGAAATGGTCAGGGCCCCTCAGATGTTCAGAATATTGCCAAGCATTTGCTGTAAATAGGCACGTGCACCCAGGTGTTCCTTGGTTCTTGTCTAATGTAATTGCACATGTGCACCCAGGTGTCCTGGGTTATAGACTTAAGTATAAAGGATGAGTGGCTCTGATCCACAGTGCCCCTCGCCCCTCAGATGCCCCCGGGGAGGTCGCTACTGCTGCTGTAGGCTGTTGCTGCCAGTGCCCCCGGGACCCTCAGCCACCGCCGCTATTGCTGAGGACTGAGCTCGTGTCATCTGCCAGTGGCTCCTGGGATTTTTCCCGATTACCTACTGTGGATCTGCATGTGAGGGGACTGGGGACCCTGTCTGTACAATGGATTTGAAGGGTCTGAACCCTAGCCCTGACATTGCAAATGGAAACTTAGTATGACTAAAATAATGAAACTTTTTGGCTTTAGTTATGAATTGCTTTAACAGTACAATTGGCTATGATGGCAGGAGTCCAATAACCCCAACCAAAAAATTAATGTAGCTATGGCCCTAACCCTATAAGTGGCGTAGTTGCATAGCTATTGCGTAGCAATACAAATACAAGGTCGATTAATTCATGAATTGATGTATACCCTTTCTCATTTCATTTTCTCACTTGTGGCAAGTGCATGTCATGCTGATTTTATCCTCTGAGAAAGGGAATTAGTATTTCAAAGGTTAATGCTAGGGCCGGCCCGTGGCTCACTCGGGAGAGTGTGGTGCTGATAACACCAAGGCCACGGGTTCGGATCCTATATAGGGATGGCCGGTTTGCTCACTGGCTGAGCGTGGTGCTGACAACACCAGGTCAAGGGTTTAGATCCCCTTACCGGTCATCTTTTTGGAAAAAAAAAAAAAAAAGGTTAATGCTAGCTAGCTTTAATGAATTGTTTTTGTTTTGTTATAAAAGGTCAGTATTTCTAAATGTCATACATTTAAAATAGCTTTTTATATAAATAGGAACTATCCTGTTCCTATTGAACATACTGAAGATAATGCAAACTCTTTGAAGTATTTTAATATTTGTATTTTAAATGGAAACATTTCAGGATAAAGATGCAAAAATTAGCTTCCTACAGAAGGCCATAGATGTGGTCATAATGGTTTCAGGAGAGCCCTTGTCAGCAAAACCAGCCCGAATTGTGGCCGGACATGAGCCTGAAAGAACAAACGAGCTGCTGCAGATCATTGGAAAATGCTGTCTCAACAAGGTAATGCTGCAGTAACAGGTGTTTTAAGCTTACCAGTATTGAGTAACAAAAGTGGAAAGTGAGTGACTTAAATGTAGTGGTGGGTGTTTGAGAAAGGAGTTTTGGTGTTGTCTGTTGAATGCTGTGCTTTGAACCTGATCTCAGCCATCCTGGAGCCTCACACTTAACAGGAGGAGTATTTTAAAACTGTATAATAAAACATACTGGTATGATAACTACAAGTTCTACAAGCTTCAGATATAAAACAGGGAACTTGACAAGTACTTGGTCTGGTGGCTGGAGGACGCATGACCAGACTTCTCAGCACTGCATCCCATCTCCTTTTGGGCCTCCTCTGAGGACAGGCAGCTCTTTCCAGCCAGGGCTTGAGGGGCTACAGGAGCTACTTTTCCTCTTCTGTGGGGCTTATTCATTGTATGTATATACCACGTCTTGCTTATCCATTAGTCTGTTGATGGACATGTGGGTTGCTTCTGCATTTTAGCTGTTGGGAGTAATGCTCCTGTGAACATGGGTGTACAGATATCTCTTCAAGGCTTTGTTTTCAATTCTTCTGGGTATGTACCCAGAAGGGAAATCACTGGGTCATATGGTAATTCTAGGTTTAATTTTTTGAGGAATCACCAGACTGTTTTACACAGCGGCTGCACCGTTTTACATTTCGACCAACAGTGTGCAAAGGTTCCAGTTTCTCCACATCCTTTCCAACACTTTTTTTTGGTAACAGCCATCCTAATGGGTGTGAGGTGATTAGATCATATGTTAAGATCCTGTTAGAAGGATAAGATATTTGTAGAGTTGTGTGGGTCAGCTTTACTGTCTTTGAATAACACACATGTCCACACTCGACAGCTTGGGTAGAGTTGAACCAGAATTCATGTAGCTTGGGTGGGATCTACTGTTATTGGACGAAGTGCTGAAAGTGATAGTTATCAAGAGATGCTGTGCTTTGTGTGTGGTATTAACATTTTCTTTTAATATTTCATCCTTTGAATTTCATTGGTAGACAAAGAATCTGTTTAACGAGCTGCCTTTGAATGCTGACATTCACATTTGTCACATGTGCTAATTTCATTCTACCGTGCATTTCATTTCCTTCCACTTGGACAACAAGCTCTCCAGTGATGATGCAGTGAAGAGAGTTTTAGCTGGAGAGAAGGGGGATGTGAAAGGAAGGGCCTCACTGACCTTGAAGTCTCAAGAATTGGATAATAAGAATGCTAGAGAAGAAGAGTCCAGAATTTGTAAAGATAAAGAGGTGAATTGCAATTTGCACGTCTTTGAAAATGATGTAGTGAGCCTTCTTATAGTTTAGATAAAAATGTTCATAAATGATACTATTCTTTGATTTTTTTTTAGGATAGAAGAAACTCTGAAATAAAAGAGAGAAGTACAAGCAGAGATCAAAAACATAAAGAAGAATTGAAAGAAGAAAGCAAACCTAAAGAAAAGGAAAGGGACAAGGAGAAGAGCAGGGAGAATGACAGAGACAGACATAAAGATCCAGAGAGAGACAAATATAGAGAAGGAGAAAGAGAAAAAACCAAAAACAGGGCCAAGCAAGAGAGAGAGAGGGACAAAGACAGAGGCAACAGAGAGCGGGACAAAGATGCAGACCGTGAGAAGGAGCGAGAGAGGAGGAGCGAGGGAGGAAAAGAGAAAGAGAGGTTGAGAGACAGGGACAGAGAGCGCGATCGAGACAAAGCGAGGGACAGGGACAGACGGAGAGTGAAGAACGGAGAGCACTCCAGGGACCCTGATAGGGAAAAGAGCAGAGAGCATGATAAACTAGAGAAAAAGGTAAAATCTTACCTGAAAACTCCCACCTTTGGTTTAGAAAGAGTTTTCTAAAATGAAACGGTTTTCTCTAAAATGATTTTTGTCTTACAATGTGATTAGGAAACTGGTTTTCTCTTATGCCAATTTAAAATTATGGCAATCTTGGATGCCCAGTAGAAACCCAAAGAGATGCAATTTCTTGCCAGATGTTTTTTGTTTATTTGTTTTTTATTTTGTCATCCCTTAATAGCAGGTTCTTGGTACTTATTAAGGCATTATTCAATAAGCTTTTAACAAGTCCTATTTTATACTCAGGAAGAATTCTACTGGAACATGAGCTCCATAAGCATATAAGCTGGATTTTTTATGTTTGCTGTTGAATTCCCAGCCTAGTAGAATTTCTGACATGTGGTCCATAATAAATATGGAATGAATTGAGAATCTGGGCAAGGAATGATGGACTTTTCAGATCTTGAAGCATTGGATAGAATTATTGATTGAGGTCTCTGTATGTGAAATGTTGATCTTTGAGTAGTGGAAGATCATTTGGAAAAGGAAGTCAGGAAAATATTAAATACTTGGTCTTTTTAGAGTTTAATGGTTCCCCATCAGGCATTTAGAGAAAACAACATTTTTCAGAGTTTGAGCTAATTAGCTGAAGTTGCCCTTGTCTTCATCTTGCCAGATGTTTTAAGATTTATTGCTTTTCACCTCTTCGTCCTTTGTGTATATTTGTATTTGGGTTTTGTTCTGAAGACTTTGGAGTAGCCTTACCTTAGCATTAATGGTGAGTGGTATTTACAAGCAATCTCAGTTGTATGTGTGCTGTCTTTTGAAGCATGGATATTACTGAGTTTATTAAGGATTAGAGCTACTTTCAAAGATTTTTAGGCATTAGCAGTTAAGTACAATAAGGCCTCAGTTTATTGTATTTTTTGTTTAATTAAATTTTCAGGTAAATTTAGGATTGGCTAGAAAATCCTTTTGGTTTCACACTGTGTTTTCTAAATGTGCAAGTTACTTTTGGACTCATATATGTTAGGGCCATTTTTCCAGATGCCCGTTCTTGTGGGAACATCTTATTGTAAAGTGTCCTGGGAAGGTGGAGAAATCACCTGGTCTCCAACTGCTGGAAAGGAGGAAGGAGAGGTCTGGAAAGGTTCAAGATCTGCCTAAGTGATGTGGCTGGGCAGTGAGGGGCAAGGCCCACACTGGCCCCCGTGGCAGTCCTCTTGTTTTGTGGCATCTTGGGGTGTGACTCCAGGGGAGGGCAGTGGGCTCTGTAGGACTGACCCTGCAAGAATCTGTAAACTGGTCTTTTCTGTGGAAGTCAGTACAACCCTCTTTGAGATCTGTGTCACAATAGGAAAGGGTGCCTATCCCAAAGACTGTTGTGGTCTTGTTAGTCATTGAGTCTTGTGCTCTACTGGGAACTTCGGGGTTTTCCTATCTAAAATACAACTTTTTTCCCTCTCCCATGCACATCCTGGAGTAATGTACACTGTGATGTGTCATAAAAACCTGGGTTTTCGGGCCGGCCCGGTGGCGCACTCGGTAGAGTGCGGCGCTTGGGAGTGCGCCGGCGCTCCCGCCGAGGGTTCGGATCCCATATAGAGACCGGTCCGCTCACTGGTTGAGCGCGGAGCGGGCGCAACATCAAGGGTTGCAATCCTGTTGCCGGTCGCAGTACGGACGCGACACTGAGGGTTGCGATCCCGTTACTGGTCACGAAAAAAGACAAAAAGGAAAAAAAAAACAAACCAAAAAAACCCCTGGGTTTTCTTGTACGTTTTGCAAATCACAAAGACACCTCCCATCTTTTGCCTTTTTTTTTTTTTTTTAAAGAGGTCTAAGAAAAAATATTTTTCACCGACCTGATTTTTCTGAGGTGCTAGCATATTCTGGTGTATTTTACTGTATGTGATGCAGCCCCTGAATGCAGCCTTCCCCTCCTGTCGAGGTCTTCAGACCAGGTGTTCCCATGTTATGGTCACTAAAATTGCTGATGATTTGACTAGTTTTTTAGAGAGAAAAACAATTCCAAAGAGAAATTTTTATAGGCTGATATTTGGGAACATATCAGAATCAAATGTTAATAATGGCTTTGTTTAAAAGTATTTGAGACCTCAATGTAGTGACTGTTTTTATACTCTAAGCTGGTACTTATTAAGTCAGATTTGTATAGAACTTTCACAGTGATTTCGCTTGTATGGCTCTGCTGCAAATCTGTGGGTTTCTTTATCCAGCCTGTGGATCTGGGGAGCAGCAGTGTTGTCTCCTCTGGTGAAAAGCGCTACGCAGGCGTGAGCTGCTGTGGGACTCCTCCCAAAGAACTTACCCCAGTTCCTAGCGACTTTTGTCAGGTCAGCTCTGGGGGTGCCATCCCCTCTCTGGGAGGTAGGACACTCAAAAGTTCCAACCTGGGCTCTGTCACAGACACTCTTTACACTGGTCAGATCCCATGCTCTTGCCCATTTGGTTTTTGTCTAGAAGAAAGGAGGAGGAGATGTTCTTAGCTGCTTCCTGGGCTTTCGTGAAGAAGAGGTCAAATGGATATGAAAACATACTGAACAGGCAAGAGTGTGTCACACTGAGGTGGTTAGGTTAGACTGGCCACCTGTGGGTCTGGAGCTCCTCTCCTAACCACCCCTCTCAGTGGGAGTAGCTGAGCCTGTGAAGATTCATGGTAGCATGTGTGAGGTGCCCGACCTGAGGTCATGGATAATTACTGCTGATACAAGCTGATACATTCATAATTAACTTATGAGGACATTTGATTGAAATATTGAACACGCATCCTTTGCTTTTTAGTCTTTATGGAGGAAAATCTCAATGACGATAATCTGTTCTACTCCTTATTGAGACGTGTCTTCTAGAGAATTGATTTAAGGTGTGAGATGGTGTTTCTTGTGGTGTTTCGTGTAGTTTATGAGAGTTCTTTCTTAAAGTCTTAATCCTTTGCTTAAGAAGAATCACTACATTCTAAAGTTACCCTATTATCAGAAGATACAAATAGGAGCAGTTTTTCCATGGGGGTTGGAGGTTTATAATGTTTGTTCCGTCCCTCTTTTCCAAATCCTCATGTTTAACTGGGGCATGTTTTCAAGAAGTTCGGCCTGGCATAGGGGTTTGGCATTCTATGTAGTTTCCTGAGAGACAGGAATGTTTGTTGTCCTTGCCCACCTATTCTGCCCTGTATGGGAAGAGATCTTGCCATTTCCTCAGAAGACTCTTTGGAAATCCAAGCAGAATAACAATAAATAATCAGATCTGGAGTGGTTATATGACTTTCTTATGGGAAGAATTGTCATGCCGTTGGTCAGTGTTATGTAAAATATCTTGATATGTTTTTAAATGTTATAGTTTTTTAGATGTTATAGATTTGAATAAGTCCAATGTTTAAAGAAAATTTTGTCTTATAGTCACCAAACTCAGGGGAGATGTCTAAGAAGTTGTTGGAAGGATCTTTGAAAGACTCCAAAGCTGAAACAGAGGTAAACCTTAAAAAATAATTTTAAGTGATATAAACTTGTTGTGTTGAGATAATAAATGCTGTGTCCTCTCCTGGTCACTGAGGTGTAGGAGGAGAGTGTGGTTTGGGTTTACACATAATAGGTTCATCTTTATTTTGTTGTATAAGTAATGACTTAAATGGTTTACCATATGATAAAATAGATGGGGTGTGTTTATTCTCGTGTTCTGTGGGGCACTGCTGGGTTGACTTATTTGACAAGTATGATGTGTGGAATATGAAGGGATTGGGCAGTCATTTGTGGGAGAGGGTGGATGTGGCACTCAGGATGAGTCTGGGAGAGGATTATGTCACCAGGCAGATGGGGAAAGGGAGGGCCAGCTAGAGAGACCGCTCCAAGCTCTGCTTGGCCTGTTTGGACCCTGCAATGTGCTCCCTATGGCTGGGGTACAGTCGGGGCCCATTGTCCCCACATAGGCCATCCTATGGAGGTTAGACTCATCCCAAGCAGCAGGGAGCCGCTGCTTTCATAACCTAATTTGAAATTTCAGAAAGTATTCAGGCAGCTGCAGGGAAGATGGATTAGGTGTGGAATAGAGACTGGGAGGCCAGTTAGGAGAGGTAGTGAGACTTGGACTGTGGTAACAGAGAGAGGGACAGTATGTGCTGTTTTCTTCAATTTGTGTTCCATTTAAACACAGTGTGTAAGTTTTTACCTCCGATGTTTACAAATGCATTTAATAATTAAGTGCACAGCAACTGAGGTTGAGTCCTCGTAAGCCATCTGATAAGACAGTATTTCTCAAAGTGTGGTCAGCAGATTGCTGACCCTTTTAGGGCTGTACAAAAAGATCATATTCTAAATTTAGGGTGAAAGGGGTTTTGGCTTCCTCATTCACATTCTGAGGTCTTGGGTGCTTAGTTGGATTGAGTTGGTATCAGATCCCCTCTGAAAGCACATGGATGCTATTGTTTTTCATGCTTATTCTTCCTCAAGCAGAGCTTGAGAAATAAGTTTGCTATTGGTATTGCTGTGTAATGCATCAGTTGAGTTTTTTTCATTCTCCTTTCTTTAAGGCTGAGATTTCTGCTAGAGCATCCAGGTCATTGATGACAAAAACATCAAAATGGCGATCCAAAAATTCAGTGGAAGGTACTGCAAAACTTATATCTAGCTGAAAATATGGATCTTAATTTCTTTGCCTTAATCACAATATCTAGTAGGAAAGAACTCCTGTTGCTGGAAAACAGATCTGCTGTGTCTTGGAATGAACGAAGACTGTGTGGGATCAATGAATATCTGTGGCTCTTACACACACATGCACATGTGCCATGAGCTCACAACACCAGGGGCAGAGTAGCCCCTCTTTGCTGGAGATCTCTGTTGGAATCTAAAAGGTGTGATCGAATTTTCATTTTCCAGGAATATTTATCAGTCATCCACATTGCATCAACTCTTGTCTTTTGCATTGGTAGGCTAAATTTAATTGTGATGTAGGCTGCACATAAAGAACATATAGACAGGTGATGTTTATGTGTTTAAAAAAGCAGAAATTATCATGAGTAATCATGATAAGACATGAAGCTTGCAGGCCTGGCCTGGGGTTTGCCCAAGAATAATACCTCGTTAGAACAGACTAGCAAATAGGACAAGAATGCCAGGCAAATGCAGGCAAGTCCTGTTGGAGGCCACTAGTGTTGGAGGCTGACTTTTAATTGAAGTATGAAGTTACTTTGAGTGAGCGGCAGTAGTTTCTGAACAATCATCCTTTTCCCAAACTGTAAGTTAAAGAACTGTGGCAAGAATGTAGTAGTTGGAATTTTTCATTTAAAAATGAAACTTAGACGGTAAATTGTACTCTTTCCCAGTAATAAGTGATGCTTTTATGAACATCTTTGTGCCAGAAGGCTTTACTCTCTTTTGGGTGACATTGGTGGGATAGGTTGCTGGAAGTGTGATCCACGGGTATGGAGGGAGTGGACGTTGTAAGGTTTTAGCTCCTGTGTGCCACTGACTGCGCCCTCTACCCCATACCTTCTCCAGTGTTTTCAAGGCTTGCTGATTTTGAGAGGTGAAAAATGAAAAATTTAAGTACTAGTGAAATTGAACATTTCATGTGTTTGTAGTTTTCACTGGCTTCTGTGATGTTTGTTCTTTAATTTGTCTGGTTCCTTATTGCCTCTGTTTGGAGTCTCTCCTTATTAATTTGCGTGTGCTCCCTGTACATTAAGGATGTCTGCCAATTTTTAAATGTTTGTTTTTTATATTTTTTTCAATCTGTTTTTACTAATTATGTTTGGCTTGGTTTCTGATTTGCCTGAGTGTTTAATTTTTATGTACTTGAAACAAAGCCGCTAATATTTTTTTTGGTAATTTGTCCAGAGATTTGAGAGATGAAGATTTATGTTTTATCATACCTTTTTATATTGACTCTTTTTAGTTATCACATTTTAGTTCAAGGTATATGAAGAGGCTCTGTGATGCCTTTTGTTGTCTGGGGTTTTTTATTTATTTTTTTTACTTTCACTGTTCTTTGTTTTACTACTAGTTTCTTATCGTTCTTTTCAAAAAGCTTTTAAGCTGTTTCGTTCATTTTGTTTGTTTATTCTTCCAGATGAATTTTAAAATCACTTCATGACTCAAAGAATCCCACCTCCCACAAATAAACAAACTTTTCAGGATTTAATTGGATTTATGTTAAACTTACGCTTTTGTTAGTTCGGGAAGATCGGAGACCTCTACTTTCAAGTCAGTAAACCTGTCTCCTGCTCTTTCAAGATGTGTGCACATGTGCTCAGTTGTGTCAGTCAAGGGGATTGCTCAATGGTTGCTTTTGTTTTTAGTTTTTTTTTTTTTTTGAAATGGTATCTTTTTTTCCCTCATCGTTAATGATTATTGTTGGTATGTACATGCTTTGTTGATTTTTGTAACTGCATCTTAAGTCTATCCTTGTTGCTGAATTTAATCCAGTAGTTCTTCCATTGATTCTTTTGAGTTTTCTAAGCAGACAGTCATATCACCTGCTGTTCTTTCCTAATCCCTCAGGATATTTGCTTCTGTGCTTACTGGTGAGCTTGTGCCATGGAGTTCTTTCCGTATGATCTTTAAGAGATTTTATTATCAGACATTAAGCTTCACTCATCTGTCAGCAACTTGGTGGACTCTTGCCTACTAGCCAGGCATGGATCTCACCATGGGTCCTCCCGCAGCAAAGCTGACACTCCACTCCAGTGTTCTACCTCACTGAAGTGGGTTGGCATTTGGGAAAATGCCCAGCACCTGAGATGCGTGAGACACAGGACTTCTGTGTCTGCTCAAGGGGATGAGCCTTGCATTTACTGCAGAGTGAGGGTATCGCATTTGTTAGATATACTTTGACTCTTAAAGCTGTTCTAGAATCCACATGGAATCCAAAAAACATTCTCCATAAGTATATGGTAATATTTGCTTATTAATTAGTCCATTATCGTAGAACTGATCACTTTGAATTAGTGAGTACATTTTAGTTTCATTTGTTTGATAACTATGCAGCATTATAAATTAAACTTAATACATATTTTCATTGTGCAATTTCATATCAGGAAGAAGGGGCTCTAGAACCAGTGAAAACAGTCTTTCCCCTGAAAAAGAACATAACTCTTACTACAGTAAAGCTAAGAAGGAACATACCGTGAAACGGCTCGGTAAGACTAAGCAAGCCATAGTGGAGGCTGCGAATGAATGTTTGTGAGTTTAGACATATTGCTGCCTGATCCTTTGCTTCTGTTTGACCACTGAACCAGTGGTGCTCTGTGGGTGTGGTCAGCAAAGGTGTGGCCTTACTTGACGTGGGCTCAAGTTGAGCACTGCTGTCTGGCCAGAGTGGAGAGGGGACAGAAGGGTATGTGGGCCCCACTGGTAAGAGCCACAGTGCTGCTCCCAGCCAGGTGAAGATTTCCTACTCTAAGTCAATCATGGGCTGAAATTGACCATTTGAGCCTTTCTTTATTCTGCGGACATTTATAATAATAAAGAGAACACGGTATATACATTCATGTTAGTTAACAATGGGCCTTTTTAAAGGGAAATGAAGCGAAGAGAGAAGCGGGGATGAGGGGTGTGGGCAGGGAGGGCCTCTCTGAGGGGACATCTGGACAGCATGCTGACTGGAGTGAGGGAGAACATGCAGGTGTCCAGAGACCCTGAGCAGACACCCCGAGCTGAGGGCAGGCCTGCCTGTGTGAGTGACAGGAAGCCTGGCTGGCAGGGCTAGGGTGGAGAGAGGGATGGTGATAGGAGGAGGGGCTAGGCCAGTAGACGGCATGTTTTACAGTATGTGTGGGCGGATGTCCTCGGAGGGTTTTAAGTAGGATGGAGGCAACAGTTGACTTATGTTTTAAAAGGACCCCCTAAAGCTATAGCAATAGTATTGCTAAGTATCTACGCCGGTTGTTGGGTTAGGTGATAGCTACGCTAATTGTCTGGCTGAGCATTTCATAACTAAAGCCATAAGTGTTTCATTATTTTAGTTATACTAAATTTCCATTTGTACTGTCAGGGTTAGGGCTCAGACCCTTCAAACCTATTGTACAGACTGGGTCACCAGACCCCTTACATGTAGGTCCACACTAGGTAATTGGGAAAGACCCCGGGAGCCACCGGCAGACGACATGAGCTCAGTCCACAACAGTAGCAGCAGCAGGAGCAGCAATGGCAGTGGTCTCTTGGGGCATACCAAGGGCACTGGCAGCACCTCCACCCAGGTGGCCCACCTCTGCCTCCGGGGGCACCTGGATGGTAGGGGGCCCTGTGGATCAGAGCCATTCAGCCTTTATACTTAAGTCCATAACCCAGGACACCTGGGTGCACATGCGCAATTACATTAGACAATAACCAAGGAACACCTGGGCACACGTGCATGTTTACATCAAATGCTCAGCAAGATTCTGAACATCTGAGGGGCTCTGATCATTTTCCTATGTTTTCCCAACAACCCCCTTTTAAAACCATAGAGGGGCAGAGAGGCTGGAGAGCAGTGATGAGGTTGCTGTGGCCTAGAGATGGTGATAGCTTGGACCGGAGTGCCAGTGGTGAGAGTGGATTGGGTTTGGGGTATACTTGCTAGTAGACATGACAACTGTGCTAATGGAATAAATGTCACTTGTTAGAAAGGAGAGGAAATCAAAGATAAGACCCATTTCAAGAGGGGTCTGGGCACCTAGACAGTGGTGTTTATTGAAATGGAAGGTTTTGGGAAATGCTGGTCAGTGGAATGGGTGGCATTGTCAGGAGTGCTGTTTTGGATGCATCAGTGCGAGGTGTCTGTGCGGCAGCCAAGTAGGGGTGTCGAGTAGGCAGCTGGATGTGTAGACTTGGAGAGGAGGCAGAGAGCTGGAGAAAGTGAAGGTAAAAACAAAAGATTGAGAGTTCTTAGCACACAGGTGACATTTACAGCTGTGGACCTTCATGGGATAATTAATGCAGGGGTGTGTGTAGGTAAAGGGGTGTAGTGAGCTCCAGAGCCTGTCAAGTTTTGCAGGTTAGAGAGGGGGGAGGAGGAGAATTTGGGAAAGGAAACAAGGGCAGCAAGTTGGAAGGAAATTTGGAGAAGGGGGTATCCTGAAGGCTGAGGGAAGGCGGTACTGGCGAAGGAGAGAAGGGCTTCTTGTCAAGCTCTCCCGAGAGGAGAGTCCCGTGGAGGCTGAGAATTGGCCAGTAAGTTGACACAACAGTTTGTTGGTGACCTTGGAATAAACTCCCTATAAATCCCAACTAAAGCAACCGAACAGAAAAACCTTTCCAATATTTTAATCTGTTGTTAACTATTTTATGTCAGGAAGGAAGAAGGATAATATTTCAGCTAAAATTTTAGACCCCATAGTGTCTGGATTAAATAATGAGCCAGAACAGGAAACTACAGCTTCAGAAATAGGTAAGAAAAATATATTCCTTAGTTTAAATTCCTCACCACTTTGATATGAAATGCAAAGTATTTACATCTTAGCGTAGTTATAAATTATTTTTTTATTATTCTAACCACCTTGGTGTTTATCAACTTTTTTCACCATTTACTGAAGATCAGCAATTTTATTTGCTTTAATTTGCTAAGTTATGTGATAACTTTGTTAAGTTAGTTTTAAGTTAACCTTTATGTGCCTTTTTATGTGTAACTTATTTTTACATTTAAGTCAAAATGCTTTCTTAACCTTGGTATTGGAATTTTACAAAATGATGTGAATGATTACTTAGAGGAGTTATTTTTTATATCCTGGTCTGCTTTGTTCTTTTAAGAAAATGCTCCACAGTAAAGACTTTTATTGTGCGTGCTTACGGCACATTGGGGAAGTTGTCTGGTTGCTTACCGAGTTTCATTTAAGGTTGGCAATGTGTTGTGAACGAGTCCTCATCCTGCTGACACCTAGGAGTAATCCTGGATTTAGTATCAGTAACTACATCTACTGTGACTTCAGGCTAAATTCTTCAAAAATATTAGAATTCTTGAGTTGTATTTAAGGAAAAAAGTGGTGTAAATTTTGACTGTAGGAGAAGATGAAATTTTTTCAGGGCTCAACTTGCCTCTTGTCCATCTGATTTTTTAAAATTCTAAAACTAGCGGGCCGGCCCGGTGGTGCACTCGGTAGAGTGCGGTGCTTGGGAGTGCAGCGGCTCTCCCGCCGAGGGTTCGGATCCCATATAGAGACCGGTCCGCTCACTGGTTGAGCGCGGTGCGGATGCGACACCGAGGGTTGCGATCCCGTTACCTGTCACGAAAAAAGGCAAAAAGGAAAAAAAAAATTCTAAAACTAGCGGGCCGGCCCGGTGGTGCACTCGGTAGAGTGCGGTGCTTGGGAGTGCAGCGGCTCTCCCGCCGAGGGTTCGGATCCCATATGGGGACCGGTCCGCTCACTGGTTGAGCGCGGTGCGGATGCGACACCGAGGGTTGCGATCCCGTTACCTGTCACGAAAAAAGGCAAAAAGGAAAAAAAAAATTCTAAAACTAGCTAGAATAGTGATAATCACATCTTTCTATACATGTGTGTTCCCCTTCAGAACTCACATTTCTAAGAGGAGGTATGTTTGTAAGTGTTGTTACTCCATCATTGGTACAGCAGGTACTGTGTAAAACTTGGAATTTTATTCCAGGTAGGACAGCTGTATGTGATTTATCTAGCTCTTCACTAGTATGGGATGACCGAATAAAAGTTTACTAAACTGCACAGAATGATTTCTTTCTGATGAAAACTCTTTTCACTGTGGGCATGCTTGTTATAATTCAACCACATGTTGGGAGAGTGTATTTCGTTTTTGCGGGAGCTTTTCTCATCCACGGGCTCCTGTTGGGGGAAATGCCCAAGTGTACTCCAGTCCTGTACTGCAGTAGAGGAGCAGATGATGGTGAAAGCGTGAGGGTGGAGACTGCTGGCAGCCCCTGCCCGTGTAGCTAGGACCCAGAATCTGAGACAGTGTGACCTCTTCTGCTGTGCTGCTGACCTGCTTCATGGCCTTGAGCATACTGCATGGGTGGGTTCTCCGAGCCACAGTTATCTCATTGTAAATGAGAATAAAAATACCTGCCTTGGAGTGAATGAGATGGATGTCCATAAAGTGGCTGCTACTCAGTGGTGTGTGTTACCCACAAGTCTGCTTTATTACAGATTACTGCAGTGTAACTGACAAGCCCACATTAGGGTGAGACCAAGCTCCTTTTGAGATGGTACAGTGGATTTAAAATAACTTGGAATTGTTCTTTAGACATATGTTGAGCACTTTGTAGATATTATCTACAAGTTTGAAAATAATATAAGCTTAGTCACTAAGTAGTACAACTGCGAACTGTTTCTCAGCTGGGCTGTTTGCAGAGATTAGAATGAAACCTAAAGCCACCTGGTGGGGTGAGCAGAATCTCCTGATCTCACGCTGTCCCTGGGTGGTGGTGGGGTTTGGAATAGTGGCCGTGAGCAGAGCTGGTGCTCTGGAGCATCCCCGGCCCCTCCTTCTCCCCCATACTCTGCTCCCCTGGAGTCCTGCCTCTGTACAAGCCTTGGGTCCCCCCATCGTGGTCACAAGTGTTGTCTTGCACTGGTAGTCATTTAACTTTTGGAGTTCTGAGTTTGCCAGCAGTTGTTATAGCTCCTTGATTTCTTCCATTAAGTGTGATTTCCAGATCCACTGCTGTTGGGTCTGCTTAATGAGCCTTTGCTCACAATTACCTTTCATTCTTAGTGCTTCAAAGAAAAGTCACGTTTTCAAAGAAAGCTGGCCCATACTGTGTCTGCTGCCCAGGGCCTGAGTGGCACTGTTTTCTCATCATAAGAGAATTTGTGGGTTTTGTTATCATTTTGCTTTTGCAGGTGGATTGGAGAGTTTACCAATGAATCTATCCATTTTTTTCTTCCTCCTAAACACGAATGATTTTTTTCCTGCAGTCCATATTCTAATACAAGCTGTATCACATGCCTTGTTCTCTTTCAGTTGTTTAACAGCTCCTGGTTTTTCTACAATATTAAGTTGTATCTTTATTTTGCTTAGTTTGCCTCATTTCGTTTTTGTTTTATGGTTTAAACTATTTTATTGTAAAAAAATCCAGAAAAATAGGAAGAATAGTGCAATTAACACCCATATACCTCTCATCTAAACTCAGTAGTTCTAACATTTTGCCATATTTGCTTCATCTATGGTTGTACATTTTTATGAACTATTTCAAAGTATGTTAACAAACATCCTAAACACCTTATTTCTAAATACTTCAGCATGCAGCTAAAAAAAAATATTCTTTTACATTAAAATTAAAAATTATTGTCATGGGGCTGGCCCGGTGGCGTCGTATAACTTCGTATAATGTATGCTATACGAAGTTATGCATGCTTATTCTTCCTCAAGCAGAGCTTGAGAAATAAGTTTGCTATTGGTATTGCTGTGTAATGCATCAGTTGAGTTTTTTTCATTCTCCTTTCTTTAAGGCTGAGATTTCTGCTAGAGCATCCAGGTCATTGATGACAAAAACATCAAAATGGCGATCCAAAAATTCAGTGGAAGGTACTGCAAAACTTATATCTAGCTGAAAATATGGATCTTAATTTCTTTGCCTTAATCACAATATCTAGTAGGAAAGAACTCCTGTTGCTGGAAAACAGATCTGCTGTGTCTTGGAATGAACGAAGACTGTGTGGGATCAATGAATATCTGTGGCTCTTACACACACATGCACATGTGCCATGAGCTCACAACACCAGGGGCAGAGTAGCCCCTCTTTGCTGGAGATCTCTGTTGGAATCTAAAAGGTGTGATCGAATTTTCATTTTCCAGGAATATTTATCAGTCATCCACATTGCATCAACTCTTGTCTTTTGCATTGGTAGGCTAAATTTAATTCCGAGGGTTGCGATCCCGTTACCAGTCACGAAAAAAGACAAAAAGGAAAAAAAAAATTATTGTCATAAAATAGTGTCTCGAAATTATTGTCTCACTGAACAGAATTATTTCCCAGTAGCATCTGAAATCCAGGCTGTATTCTGATTGTCCAAAAAAAGTTTTTTATTTTTCAAAAACACTGGTTATTTGATCACATTTAAACTTAGATATATTCAGCGATTCAGTGCAGCTAAAATTTGCACAGAACACTGGCAGAATGACAGACTGCTTGCAGTTGTATTTTGGGCTCTCCATCTGATTAATGAGTTTCAGTAGTAGTAACTGATACAAAATGGCTCTTGGCAGCCAGGCACAGTACAACTTGCTTTATACACATGATCTCATCTGCCTCTTAGGGTAACTGCATGAGGGAGGGCAATCTGGCTTAGGAAGGTGAGGGACCTGCTCCAAGCGTAGTGCTTGATGAATGCAAGCACTTGTGCTGGAACTGAGGAAGTCTTGACAACAGGGCTCACACCGTTACCTATGAGGCTTGGTGGTTACCAGGTGGTTCCAGACAACAGATAGAGCTCTAATGCATTGGGGTTTTTTTGCCAGTTCATAGTAATTTTAATGTTTTATAAGTGCATTGTTTACTTTTGAAAGCAATTATTTGACACACTGATTAATCTGCCCTCTGTGATTAAGAATTGATTATAGTATTGGTGAATATATCATTTGTTTCATGCTCTATTTGCGTGAACTTGGGGTTTAGTAAAGCTTACTTAATGCCACTAAAGCTTTGAGAAGATAAAACTGCAAAGTGTCACTGGTCTTGAACTACCAAAAAAAGATAATGCATTTGTAACTGACATATCATGATGGTGGGTTTTTTTTTTTTTTTTTGTCTTTTGTCTTTTTCCGTGTCCGGCAACGGATCGCAACCCTCAGTGTTGCCCCCGTACCAGACCGGGCACCGGCAACGGGATCGCAACCCTCGGGGTCGCTCCCACGCCTCACTCAGCCAGTGAGCGGGAACCGGTCTGTATGTGGGATCCGAACCCTCGGGCGGGAGCGCCGCTGCACTTCCCAAGCGGCGCACTTATCCAGTGCGCCACCGGGCCGGCCCCGTGATGGTGGGTTTTGTAGAGTATAAAAAATGTTTGATACTTTCAAATCAAATATAACAACTTAAAATTATTAGGGTGTTTTCTTCTAAAATTGGTAATTTGCCAAGCTTATATTTATTTTAGGGTTTTTTTTTTTAGAATGTAATATTTCATGTTGATTCTTTGGCTGCCCTCTATAAAATATCATAATAAACTACTTGAATCAGACTGTTTTAAGTCAACATAATTTTTTATGGATTGAAAATAGTTTTCTTAAAAAATGAGTCATCTATTTTATATAGTTCTATTACATAAATAAGGCAATTCTTTGATAGCTAATGACAGGTTGATTCTGATGTCAAATATTTCTTTAAATAGTTTTAAGAAATTGTAAGATCATGGTTCAGGAAAAAGAACATTTTTCCAACTTTATTGTTGTCTCCTTGTTTCTTTTTAGAGAGTGGTGGGGGCCTTTGATGATGGGTTAGTTTTCCAGCTCTGGGTCTTGCCATAATTCAAAACCTGTTCCTCTAGCACATCCTCTGCCCTTTTTGTTTATAATAGGGAAATATTTTATTTCTCGGGTATTTGAACATTTTTTCTATTTTCATGAACTTTGGAACATCAGTAATCAGTAGACAAGTATTTGAGAGTTTTCTGTATGTCTAGGACTGTGCACTATGTCAAAAATATTTTTCTTTCCTTCCTGCTTTCCTGAAATAGCCACCTGCTTGCTCCTGGGCATGGCTGTCATGGGGAGGAGGGTGGAGACTGGTAGTGGCAGGGCATTCTAGAAACGGGAAGCGACAGGGCCAGTTTCCTTTGGCTGGAGGCCCATTCACCATCTGGGGGGCCCTTTCCCAGAACCACATGTGGGGGAGGTACATTCCAGAGGTGTGTTTTGAAAAGCTGCCTTTGGTCAATACTTGGTAAACACTCCAAATCCTTGGAGTGTGGGAGAACATAGATAAGTAAGTGCACCATGTTGATGAAGCTGTTGGTCACCAGCCCTTCAGTGCACAGTCTTAATGATCAATTTTAAACTGTTTTATGTCAGGAACAAAAGAAGCTAATACTTACTCAACCAGTATTTCACATGATAATTCCACTAGTCTGTGGCATGAGAATACTGAGCCATACCCAGCAGCGAAGCAGAAAGGTAAGAACGATCCTTCTCCCACCCTTCCTGGTGAGGGGAGGTGGAGCACTGAGTGGCGCTCACTGCCGGGCACTTGCTGCTCACAGGGACGCAGCCTGGAGCTGGAGCTACCCCTCCCGCGCCCCTGGTCCGAACATGGCAAATGAGTCACTTCTGCTTCTTGTATAAGCTAGAATTGAGCAAGGCTGTTGCTTGGTAATGTGAGGCTCACTCCTGTGTTTGCAGTGTGCTTTCTGAGTAAGATAAAGTGGCATCATTCGTGACTCGGGGGGTGTCATCAACGGTCCCAGAAAGCAGTTTTCCCTGAAAGCCCACCCAAGAAGTGCACCACCCGGATTTCACATCTAAAGGGGACTTTCTTTTTTAAAAAAATTTTTAAATTTACTTATGTATTAATATTATATTTTTACATTCTAAGATGTTGTGGAGAAGTTGGGGGGAGGGGAAGAGGAGAAGGGGAAAGGAAATAGGGTGGGAAGAGTAGGAAGGAGGCAGGGCTTGGTCGAGGCCTGTAGCTCCCCCCTCATTCTGGCTGCAGAGACCAGGGGGGTTCTGGTGGCAGCTTGGTGGTCACCACTAGGCTGGGTGTAGTCATTGGGGGGTGTGTGGCTGAGGTCCCCCTGGCCTTTCTCCCTCCCTGGCTTGGGAGCTCAGGGTGCTTCCAGTCCTTCTAGGTTTTATAGGTGTTCTTTGGTGGTGTTAGACTTTTACTAGCTAATGTCAGATGTTGATCTGTGGATATTTTGTTTTTTCTTTCATTTCTGTGTTGGATTATTTGCTGTTCTCACCACTTAAACTCTGCACTGGAACTAATTTGCTGTCCTTTGCTTACTTCAAAAATGGGAGAACTTCCTGTGGGGACCAGCACATGAGCTCTGTGGTTGAGCTAAATTGCTGCTTTGCTGCCGATGCCCTGGGGAAGGCTTTTTGTGCAGCTCAGGTTTTAACTGTATGTACTTCCAGGTCTTGTGAGGTCTGGTGCACCTGGGTTGTGTGGAAACTCTGGTCTGGGCCTGAGTCATTTCAGTAAACTGCTCCCCCTGCGGTTCTATATTCCTGACCAGTCTCCACTGAGTAGTCCTGCGCTGGTTGGGGGGCAGATCAGCTGTCCATGCTGTGTCCCAGTGTTCCCCCGGTGGGCCAGTCTCCCCCACTGCCTGCACTCCAAACACTTCCCATGGGACAGGCCATGTGCACTGGTCCCTTGCAGTGACTCACTGGCCTCTGAGTGGCTCCTCTTTTCAGTTGTTGGGGCTCCTTGCTCCTACATGGGTCCATGGGAACCCTATTAGTGGTCTTGCTGGGGGCTGCCAAGGTTCTCTTCTCCACTGCAGCCTCCAAGCAACTTCATATGAAAGGCACAGCTGTGGCTTTTGCCAGCTTTTTCTCCATGTGCTCACCAGGGCCAGCCTTGAAATGGCTGGGGCTTGAAATGGTGGGAGTGGTCCCTTCTTTCTCTCATCATGACTTTTCCTGCCTTCATGAACTCTGTAGGTCTCTCTTCCTCTTCCGCTGGGCTCTAGCGGCCCCAGCTTGGCTGTCATTGCTTTCTAATAGGTGTAAATTGGTTGATTTGTGGGAGAGAGTGACACTGGGGACCGTCTATTCTGCCATCTTGACTGGAAGCCTACAGGGGACTTTAAAACAGCTCAAAATGTTGTTACTACCACAATTTTCTATCTATAATATTCTTTCAGTGTCTTAAGTTGTTTATCAGTGAGATTGTGCTTTCAGCAAACTTTCTGGTAGAATATACATTCAGTTTTTAAGGCCCTGGAGCTCCTAACAGGCTCGCAGGGGTGCTGGCACCTCATGGAACCTGGGTTTGTGCAGGTGGCAGTGGCTGGGCCAGGGTGGAGTGTGGTCAGATGAAGGCTGATGTTAGTCATTCAGAGAATGTCTGTGGAAGGCCTACTCTGTGTCAGACCCTGAGGCAGAGAGTGCATTAGTGAGGGAAGTCGGACCGGCTTCCTGCCTTCCGGGTGTGTGTGCACAAGATCAGATGAGGCTGCAAAGATAAAATGAATCTGTTTAGCAAGAGGTACCAAAGGCAGTCTGAGGTGGAGGGGATTTTGGGTGACCTGGGGAGAGTGACGGTGGCTAGGAAGAGCTTGCTGGGCAGAAGGAACTGCATATAGGAAGATCCAGGGTGGGAAGTGTTCAGCAGACCGTCTGGCTTGGCCTAGTGGAAGCGTCCAGAGCTTGGGGGAGTGGAGAGAGCCAGCTGGTTCCTGCCAGGCCTCTCGTGGCCATGTCAGGGAGTTTAGCCTTCTCGTAAGAGCAGTGGGAGGGCAGTATTTTTAGGAGTGGCATGATCATATTTAGATTTTAAAAAGAGCATCCTTGTGAATTTGGGAGGCTTAAAGAGTAGTTCAGGGAAGAGGAGAGAGTGTCCTGGGTCATGGTGGAGTGAATGGGGTGGGAGAGATGGCACTGTCAGGGCTGCTTACTCTGAGGGGAAGCTAGAGGACTGGAGAGAAAATTCAAGAGTTGATGGCATATGGGTGGTAGTGGGAGCTTGGGTGGGGTTGGGGTCACCTGGGATGAGGCAGGAGAAGGCTGGAGTGTTGGCCCATGAAGCAGGGGAGAGGGCGCCTCAGGAGGGAAGGAGTCAGCTGGAGGAGAGTGCCTGGGGCCCCGGGGGATGGGGATGGGAATGTCCATTGGGTTAGGGATCCAGTCTGTGATAGGCAGACGGTCCACTGTGCTTGTTACTGAACGGACTTCGTTGGCACTCAGAGGATTGGAGGGTCAGGTATTTTATTATGCCACTGGGCCCAGACAAGCTAATGCTTGAAAATCTGGACCCCGATGTCAGGTTTCACAAAGCTTTTATAGTGGACTCTTTCAGGGTTTTTACGTTTCTTTTTGTCAGTATTGCTAGGCTAGTATATGTGGTCTGGGCAGATAAGTGAGCTAGGTTACAGAAGCCAAAAATGCAAGTAGTGATTAGAGGCGAGATTAGTGTAACAAGCAAATGTTATTTCAAAGACAAAATATTACTTCAAAGACAAAACAGACTTATGAGAAAATTATTTTGGCATTTTCCCAACATGCTCCCTTCACCTGGGTGTCGGCCTTATGATTTAAGTAAACTTTGAGTGCCATGTGAACCCACAGTCTGTCCCCAGCACCTTGATGGTATGAATTTTGAAGAAAGAGCTGGGGGTTTGGAGTCAAGGGACCTGGGTCTGCTTCTTGGCTCCAGGTTGCACAGTGACTCTTGGTGTTGGTTTCCACTAAGCACGCTCTCCAGGCCACACAGCATTGAGCAGAGAGAGGAGGGTCTGCTGCTGCCTGTTCCTGAGCCTTGGCAGCCCCATCCCAGGGTTGGGCTGAGCCCCCACCCCCGCTGCCCCAAAGCACCATCCAGGGTCTCTGGATGAAACTGCTGAGTGCAGCTGCTCAGGCCGTGGCCCTTCAGGCCAGCGTTTCTTGTTTTCTCATCATCCTTCCATCTGGACCACATTCTCCAGACCCCCTAATCATTGCCCCCTTAGCTGCCAGCCCTATCCTCTGTGCTGTGTCACTTTGTGGTATGACCTCTCGAGGCTCCTGGGCCCATACAAATAGAGTCCTTTCGGGCCTCCAGTTTGCCTTGCCCCATGAGCCACCCTCTTGCAGGGCGGCATGTGTGGAGCTCTCTGACTGTGGTGGTCACAGAAAGTCCTCCTGTTAGGGGACAGACTAGAGGTGCTGAGGAGAGCTTTTCACTCGTGTTTGCAGGTGGATCCTCCCCATCTGGGGGTGGGACCTGATTAGGGCTGATCCCAGTCGCCTCTCCCTAGTAGTGTCCTCGGCTCTCCTGTGAATCCGTGTCGTTTTGTTTCTTCTGCAAATTCATTCATGCATTTCAGAGTATGACACAAAGATTATCCAACTACAGCTCTGAATCCACCCCACCCCCATGGTGCTACTGCTCATTTACTTGTGACTGCTTAGGTCACATTTGTCCCCCAAACACAGCACTCAAAGGAGGAGGACCCGGGTGAAAGTGCAAAGGTAGGCCTGTGTTGAGGTGGGACGCTTCTTCTCCTTATTTAGGAATTGATGGAAAAATACTTACTGATGAGTCCTGTCAGATGGGCTGCTGTTTAGTTCCACCCAAAGTCTTGGAAATGGCCTGGAAGTTTGCTTTGCTGGGTTCAGAACTGTCGAGTGGTCCCCCTGTATTGGGATGCAGTTTTTCTGTGGCTTCCCAGATTGTCAACTTCTGTCTTGTGCATTTGTTTAATTTATCTCTGTGTACACTTTCTTCACACCACTGTTTCCGGTTTTTATGTAATAGCATTTTGTGATTCATAGTTTTGTTTGTTTGTTCTTTGTCTTTCTGTCTTGGAAAATAAAATAGCAGTAGGATACTAAAAATGAGGCTTTGAGGAAATGACCGTTTTTTCCTAATAAACATCCAAAATTATTTATGATGTGTTTTCTCTCTCTCCTTTTTTTTTTTTTTTTTGGAGCCCAGCCGCACCGCGCTCAGGCAGTGAGTGCACCGGCCATCCCTATATGGGAACCGAACCCGCGGCGGGAGCGTCGCTGCACTCCCAGCGCCGCACTCTCCTGAGTGCGCCACGGGCTCGGCCCCATGATGTGTTTTCTCTCTCTCCTTTTTTTTTTTTTTTTTGGAGCCCAGCCGCACCGCGCTCAGCCAGTGAGTGCACCGGCCATCCCTATATGGGAACCGAACCCGCGGCGGGAGCGTCGCTGCACTCCCAGTGCCGCACTCTCCTGAGTGCGCCACGGGCTCGGCCCCATGATGTGTTTTCTCTAATTCTATTCTGATCATGTAATATATTGAAGTTTACTAAGACAAAAATTAATTTTCTGATGTGTTTTTTTTTTTTTTTTTTAAAGGTGACTCCACCAGCGATGCAGGTAAGGAATGGCCTTAAATAAATATGTTTGATATAAATCGTGTATGTACACAGATATGAGTATGTGTTCTCAGATTTATGTTTTACAGATTGCAAGAGTGTGAGTAATTTATTTTAAGGAAACATATCTTAACTACATTAATTTAAGACTTTATGTGTTTTAAGCTCAAAAGAATGCATATCAGGATTTTTTCCAGAGTATAAAATATATTTCCACTATTTAAATTCTGATTTATTTTTACTATTTTCTGAATTTCTTTAAGTAGTGGAGTCAGTTTAATTGTCTTAATAGTTTGGGCTTGTTGTTTACTGGTTAAATCTTTTTATCAAAATGAAGAAAACTTCGTTCAGATTATAAAAACAATATGGTACATACCCAACATAGAAGATTTCAAAAATGCAGAAAAATATGAAGAAAATATAAAAAAGCACTGGTAATCCCACTGCTCATAACTTAAATGAATATCTGTCTAGAACCCCATATATATACATAATTATTAGATATGTTACTTTACTATATTCTTAATTATATTAAAATGATGACATTGTTTTACACAAAAGGGTCTAGCATGTGACTGTATCATCATTAGTTACCTGTTGTCTGTCACTGTTATCAATGGTGATGGGTGAATATCTTGAAACATGTATGACAGAGGACTTCAAAAAGTTCATGGAGGGCTGGCCGGTGAGCTCAGTTGGTTAGAATGTGGTGTTATAACACCAAGGTCAAGGGTTTGGATCCCTGAACTGGCCAGCCACAAAAATGGAAAGATTTATATTATCTTTTAATTCTGTTTGTCCACAAACTGTCTGAAATCTTCATATTTACATTTGTTCCTTTTTTTTCTTGGATTGTATTTCCTCTGTTAAATTAATGAGATGATTGACCTACTTTTTGAGTTTTATTTCTTGAGCAGTTGGAGTAGTTTGCATTTCCAGGGTTTGAATGTATCCATTTCCCCAAATCTTCACCAAATTTAGATATCAGACATCTGTTTTATCTTCATAAAAATGTTGAAAAAATAGCTCATTTATATTTGCAATTATTTGATTGCTGTCTTTTCAAATATTTATTAGTTGTTTGTGCTTCTTCCTTTGTGAATTGCTGATTGCATTACTATCCATTTAGAAGGAGAAGTTGGACCTGCTGGCCAAGATAAGTCTGAGGTGTCAGAGAATTCAGAAATCCCTAATGAGCTTTCATCCAGTCTCAGGTCTGTGTGCTTTTGATCCCATGACCTTGGAAGAGTGCTCAAACCTAGGACACTGCTGTGATGTTTCTCTCTATCTCTGTACCTTTTGCTGTTCATGTAATGCTTGAGCTAAATTATGAGGAATTTTTGTATAAAGAAAGCAAAAACTATTTGTATAATTTTCTTGTACCTGAGTGAGGTATAAGAACTGTACGTAGAACATTTTAGGGATTTAGGGGAATTCATAATTATGGCTAAGTTATGTCATATTTTGATTAGTAATAGTTATATAATTTTTTTTTTTTTCGGCTACCTTGAAATTACTGAAAATATAAGGTTAAAACACGGGTGCTTTTTAACTCATCAGGTTATTGGAATGTTCTTATTGTTCTGCTGAGTATGTCCTAAGTAGCATGTTGATGACGGCCTGGAAGTTACTGTTAACATTAACCTGGGTTCTCTTTTGTCCACCTTGAAATGTAAGATGTTTCATATTTCTTTTTTGGTTTTCCAATATTTGGGTTTAGAAGAATACCTAGGCCTGGGAGTGCAAGACCAGCGCCTCCCCGGGTCAAACGGCAAGAGAGTGTGGAAGTGTTGACAGTGGACAGGTAAGGTTGGCCATGCTGGGATGGCCCGGGTGTGGGGGCTTAGGGGCTGACGAGTGTTGGTGCCTGTGCTGAGAGAGACGGGGCAGGAGATGCCGCAGGCGGAGTTGGGAAAACTTGCTTTTGAGGAAAAGAAAAAGGAGGGCAAGCCCTCATCTGAGCCCACAGACAGACAAACATGTCAGGTGAATGTGAGAGAATATATACATGCATATAAAATTAAATCTTAAACTATATGGGGAAATGTTGGGCTGTATTTCTCTGATCTCTAGATAGAAGACTTTCTAACTATAAAAACAATGAGAAAAAATATAAAAAAGATTTAAAGGCTTAATCGCAAAAAAATTAAAAATAAAAGGTTGTCAAAAAGTCATCAGTAATATAAAGACAAATAACAGGCTGGATCAGAGTGGGTTTTAGATAGAATAAGAGGCAGGGATTAGAAGCATAAAGGGTCAATATGTCTCTCCAGGAGTTTTGCTGCAAAGGGAAGCAAAAGAATGAGAAAGTGCTTGGTGGGAAAGGAAGCGTCAAGGGAGGTTAATTATTTTTTGTTTTTAAGGTAGGAGAAATGTCACATTTTTTTCATTGTGGGAGCGATGTCTGAGCCGCTGGGTGGTGGTGGGGATTGGTGAAGCAGAGTCCCTGAGTGGGTGAGGGGACACGGAGGGGACGGTGGAGAGCTGGCATGTGGGTGCAGATTCTGGAAGGCGAATTCTCTCTGGGGCTCCATTTTCCTGTGAATCGAGAGTGAGTCTGGGGAAGAGGAGCGGGAGGTCGGAGGAGAGTGGAGGTGGTGTGCAGTGCTATGCACAGGAGCAGGGAGCGAGTAGACCTGAACAGAGGTTTCATCTAGGTGTTCCCCCACCCCGGATGTTAGGAACATCAGGCCACGTCTGGAAATAGTTTTTAGTATCATGACTAGAGAGGGTCTGGAGAAGAGAAGGTTGTTGGCATCTAGTTGGAGGGCTGGGGCCAGGGTTGCCCAGGACAGCCTCTACTGCAAAGGATGACCCGGCCACATGTCCCTGGCCCTGAGGTGGAGGACCTGGCCTAGGGAAGTAGAGTTTGACGGCTGGGCAGCATCAGGGCGTAGATAGGCCTCGTTTTCCAGCACTGTCAGCTGCACACGTGCAGGTCCTGGGTGGCACGGTGCTGCATTAAACAGGGTTGGGGTTGTGCCCAGCAAGTACTCCAGAGAGAGAAGGGAAGGGAGTTGGGAGTGTGCGATGACCCATGATGGGATTTATGCCAGTAAGGAGAGGAGATGAGGCCTCTGGGGTGAAGGGCCATGACGAGGCAGTGGGGTTAAGAAGCCAGAGGTGCTGGTGGGGTTGAAGGATTGTTGGGTCCTGGGGCATGGGGTGGAAAGATGGGGGTGGTGGTCAAAGAGCTGGTGCTTGGATTTGCAGTTAGGGGCTTGCTATTAGTAGTGGTGGTGGGGTTGAGGGCAAGGGAGCTGACAACCTGAGATTCACAGTGGGTGGTGTTTATGGAGGATGATTGAGAATCCACAGTAAGCACAAGGAGACCATGGAGCCCCCATGTTCAGGGGCTGCAGGAGAGTAGAGTCTTCAGGGGAGGGCAGGCAGCTGGTAGAAGTAAAGGAGAGGGTGGGCCGGCCCGGTGGCGTACTGCTACAGTGCGCCGCTTGGGAAGTGCGGCGGCGCTCCCGCCGAGGGTTCGGATCCCACATACAGACAGGTTCCTGCTCACTGGCTGAGCGAGGCGCGGGAGCAACGCCGAGGGTTGCGATCCCGTTGCTGGTCCCGGTCCGGTACGGGGGCGACACTGAGGGTTGCGATCCATTGCCGGACACGGAAAAAGAAAAAAAAAAAAAAAAAAGAAGTAAAGAAGAGGGTGAGGTTGGAGAGGGGGCCCTGGTGGGGGATATGGACCAAGATAGGGGTGTGCAGAGATGGTTTCCCATGGTTACTGACATAAGCAGGGGTGGAGGACAAGGTGAGGTTGCTCCTGGTGGTGCCAGAAGATCGTTGAGGGTCTGAGGGGCCCCTGTTGATGGAGTTGAGGGTGTTTGGAAGAAGTAGGTATTATTGCAAGAGCTCATTCCCAAGTGCAGGAGCTCCCACTTGACCTCGTGCATTGCACTGAAGCCAGGGTGAGGTTTGGGGTGTGTGAGAGAGAGAGAGAAAGTGTGTGTGTGTGTGTACATATGTACATACGTGCACATGTGCCACAGGGTGCTAGTGGGGCATGGGAGTTAAGGGTCTGGTTGTAGCATGATCGTGTTAGGTTGCTTAGGGAGGAAATGAGGCGGGAGGGGCTGACAGGGAGCCCGGGGAGCAGTGGGAGTGATACCTCAGCAGAGAGAAGCTGACAGAGGTCTGGGGAGGGGAGACTGTAAGTGGACCCGGAAGGCACGAGGGAGCCCTTGGATGGGGATGGTCACCAGGGAGGACAGGGTCAGGGGCTGGTGGGCCTGCTATGGGATGTTGACTCACCCAGAATAACAGCAGGACCTGGTGGGGAGAAGCTTGCATGTTGCATGCTGGGTGGGACACAGGACGGCAGCAACATTCAGGACCCAGCTGTGGGACCTTGAGGAGCCTGCTGTGTGAGGAGGAGAGGTTGGGGCAGCCCTGGCCAGTGGGGCCGCCAGGACCACCCCTGCCTGAGGGTTGCCTTGCTACTCAGGAGAACAGGCCCCTGCAGGCAGAGGGCAGCAGGTGGTGGGGGAAGCGGGGAGGCTCCTAGGGCCTTTGTTCTGCAGGGCCTAGCGAGGCTGGGGGGCAGGGGAGGCTGGCGTGGACCAGGAGGTCTGGCCAGCATTGGGGAGGGGAACTGGCCGGGCTGGGGTCGTGGGTGCAGAGCAAGGCTCTCGGGGACCCAGGCCTGGTGGGCTTCCCTACACAGTTTGTGTCAGCTTGAGCAACGTGTATTTTGTGATGTTGTCGTAGAGGTAGTTAGTGGTTAAATTCCTCTTCGATTACCTGTGGCACAGTTCCAGATGCACGGGAGTGACAAAAACTTTTGCCTGACAGAACATCTCTAATTTAATCAAATTTCTTTTTATTTAGGGCAGGGAGTGGTAAAACCGTCTCAAATGTGATTGTAGATTCACAGAATTCTGACAATGACGAGGATAATCAGTTTGTGGTGGAAGCTGCCCCTCAGCTCTCTGAAATGTCAGAAATTGAAATGGTTAGTTAACCTTTAATAACTATATTTTATCTACTTTGGAATTAATATTCTACCTTATAGATTTATGTAGACAAAATTTTCCCCTAATTTTTCAGTTAGTTTTATTCCTACTTTAATTTGATCATTCCTTTTCTGAGATCCACAAAAGCATGATTTTGAGAATTCAACTAACCTGAATCTTTTTTTCCCCCCTTTCCTACTCAGGTACCAGCTGTGGACTTAGAAGAGGAAGAGAAGCATGGTGAGGCCTGCATGCGGGCGGCGTGCGTCTTGCATGTGTGTGTCATGTGCGTTCATGTGAGCAGGTGTATGTGTCATGTGTGCGGACAGGTGGGCAGGTGTGTGTGTCGTGTGCATGGGCAGGAGGGCGGGCTTGTGTGTCATGTGTGGGTGTGTGTGTCGTGTGTGGGCATGTGTCGTGTACATGCGCAGGCAGGCAGGCTGGTGTGCACGTCATGTGCGTGTGCCTCCTCTGCATGTGCTTGAGAGAACCTAATGCAGGTGGCTGTGGTGTGTCAGGTTCTGTCAGGTGTCAGATCAGCAGGACACAGGACACTGCTGGCCTGGACTCCCTCTGCATTGATAGTGTCTATGTGAGGAGGTGGCTGGTGCTACCACCTGTCCTGAGGCCGGGGAGGGCACCCCAGGACACTGGAGATCAGCTGTGAGCTGTTGTTCAGGCAACTTCTTTTCTTATCTGTACAATTAGATTGTGGAAGGGGCTGATCTCTGCAGTCCTTCCCAAGTCTACAGTTTTGTAATGTTATTTGTTCTCTTCCCAAGTGCAATATTTTCTTCTATTTCAAACATGTATGAAGTGGAGAGAATCGTCTAGTGGGCTCCTCTGCGCCCCTCACACAGCTTCAGCGGTGATCAGCTGGTCTCGTTTTAGCTAAGCCTGCATCTGCTATAATCCCTACTCTCCCCAGACTATTTTCAAATCCCAGAGAACATCATCTCATCTGTAATGTGTTATACGTGTCTCCAAACGATAAGGGCTCTTTTTAAAAAACAGAAAAAACCCCAAAACCGAACCCCCCCCCAAACCCATAATTCCATTGTTGTATATAAAAGAATTTAATAATCCTTAAAATCATCAAATTGCCTAATATCAGTTTTTCCAGTTATCTTGTGTATTTTTTCTGGTTTGTTTGAGTCAGGATCCAAGTAAAATCCCTGCATTGTGGGTGATAGGTCTAACTCTGCCTCTCTCTTACTCTGTGGCCCCTTTCCCCTGGCAGCATATTTAGTGGAGAAACTAGGTGGGTTGTCCTTTAGAGTTTCTCGCAGTGGGGTGTTGCTTGCTTGTTACCCCCTGTGTTGTTTTACTATATTATTCTTTTCCCTAAGTATCCTGCAAATTGTTCTAAGGGAAATCAGATTCAGGTTCTTTTGGCAAAAATACATCATAGGTGGCACTGGTTCTTTGTAATGTCTGGGTGACTCTCTGCTTGTGATGTTGGCCTAGATCTGCTTTGTCATTAAGAGTTGCAGTATGGTGACGTTGTTGCAGTGAGTTACTGTGAACTTGCAGGGAGAGGCAGGAAACACTGAAGCTTAAGACAGTAAACGGAGTTTATTGATATGCCGGCATTGTCTCAGTGGACTATAGTCACAAAGGCTGAGCCCCGAACACAGCGGGGCTGTTATTTTTATATTATAGAATTTCTGGGGTTTTGTAATAAGGCAAGGGGGCTGATCTTATGATTTTATGTGGTTATGACTTTGTCTTAGGGTGGAAAATTACCGCAAGTGAAGCAGAAGGGAAAGTTCTGTTACAGCAGTGTGTGTTAACCTCAGGGTAAAACAAGGCCCAGCTGCAGCTGGGTCTGTATGACATTGGGTGAAGGTCTCGGTTACAGCTTAGCAGGGCACAGCTGGGCAAACATGAGAGCTAACAGGCGTAGCTGGGCGAGACACAGCCGGGTACATACGTATGAGTTCCTTGACGGTGGCATCTCATACTCCCTTCCTCATGTTCAAGATGGAGAACTTCGTAGTGCACCCCCTCCCCCAGCTGGGGTTTGACTACCCCAAGGCACAGCCCCTACAGAAGAGGCAGGCTGAATGCTTGGTACTTTTTCTTTCTTGATCTAGTTTCATAGCAGTGACTTTGTTTTTTGTCACCTATCAAAGATGACTAATGAGGGCTTTTTGTTTTGTGGGGTTTTTTTGGTATGTTATGAAGTCACGGATTTTTAACATATTTGGCATGTTCCATTGCAGTTAATCTGTGTTGGACCGTTATTTGACCAGGGGGAGCCTATTTAAGTTTTCTTCTGGGGGCCTTTTGACACATCCCAGTAAATTTTGGGGCTTCTTGTTTTTTGATTGGACAAGTTGTTTCAGGACCATTTTGTATATTTCCTGTCCTGTATCTGCCCGTTTCTCCCAGGGGCCTGGCTGCTTGTTGCTTCAGGGTTGGTCCTTGTTTCTAAGCATTTTCACTGTACAGAGCACGGATATGCATTTTTTTATATAAGAAAATGTGTCCTGAGTTCATACTGATATTTCCAATTCAGGTTTAGGATTATGGATTTTGTCTGCATTCTTTGATTTTGTACATGCATCTCTTCTATCTCATGCCCAAAATCCTGGCTCCCAGCACCATGAGCTGTCTGTGTGCTTTATCCTGCAGTATGCACACACAGCAACTTTAGAACGTCACCAGCAGTTATTAGCAACAGTGGGATTACTGAAAACACTCTAGGATTGATTTTGTAGGTCTGTTTGTCTTTTTGTTTTTAGAGTATATCACATTAGGGATGTACAATCAATTGCTTTGTTTTGAAGTTATGAAATTCTCCATTAGCGTATGCTTGCTAATCTGATATTTAAAAAATTTTTTTTTTGGCTTTATATTTTTAGGTATTAATGTTTTAAATTTTTTTATTTTTGTAAAATATTCATATGGTTTTAAGGTCAAATGTACAAAACAGGGTATATTTAGAGATGTGGGGCTTTGATCCCAGTCTCCTCCATCCTATCCTCTCCTTCTCCCAAAGGTAACAGTGAAAAACATGGCTTATACTCCATTTTTATTTTTTTTATTTTTTTATTTTTTGTCTTTTTTGTCTTTTGTCCGTGTCCGGCAACGGATCGCAACTCTCAGTGTTGCCCCCGTACCGGACCGGGGACTGGCAACGGGATTGCAAGCCTCGGCGTTGCTCCCGCGCCTCGCTCAGCCAGTGAGCGGGAGCCGGTCTGTATGTGGGATCCGAACCCTCGGACGGGAGCGCCGCCGCGCTTCCCAAGCGGCGCACTATCCAGTGCGCCACCGGGCCGGCCCTTATACTCCATTTTTAAAAATATAAGTAAATGCATGTGTGGTATTTATCAGTACTTACACTTGTCTCCATCTTTTTTTTTTTTTTTTTTTTTTTTAACGTGACAGTATATCCTGACATTCCTTGCATAGCAGTCTAGAGAAATTGTCTTCAATCCTCTGCATAGCCGCATGGTCCTCCACCATGTGGATGTGCCATGATTTATTCATTCTGTCTCATCTTGATGCATGCTTGGGTAAAACACAGTATTTTACAAAAACAATTTTCATATATTTACCCCGTGGGTAATTCTGAAAGAAATTAAATACTCTTGCTCCAAGATAAAAGAAATGTTAGTACTTAGAAGCAAATCAGAATTGTGATATATGTTTATAATAGACAGTTGTGTTTTTGGATGTTAATATACATTTCTTCTTAATCTTTGGAAATAGAAAAGAAAATCTATTAGTTTTTTTTACCTTTTGAGCAGCTGATTTTCTCGTTAACACTGAAATTTTATGGTTAATTCCCACCATCAGCTGTTGTATCAATCCATTGTAGACCATCTTTTATCAAGTAAAGATTATTTGAAATTGTTTTTAGTACAAGAAGAGATAATATAAAAACAGTATTTTTCCCACCCTTCAACCCACTTAGGATAGTTTCCTGGGGCAGAGAATAACCTTTAACATAAAACCACTGATTTTCAACAGGCGGACTTGTGAAAAAGATCTTGGAGACTAAGAAAGATTATGAGAAATTGCAGCAGTCATCTAAACCCGGAGAGAAGGTAATGGAACGATTTCTGTAAAAATTGGCATTTTAGCAGTCTGTTTCGCACATGCTCTTAAAAATTAGGAGCATCTTTCAAATGTTATGGTTATCAGTTATATCTGTTTACGTATTTCAATGCTATTCCTCGTGTCCCCAGTTGGGAGGATAGACCATGTGGGCGATTTCTGTGAGGCTGCTTGCCTGGACTGGCATCCAGCCCTGTCCTGGGTGGGGCAGCAGCTTGCTAGGGCAGCTCAGAAGCCAGGAGCCAAAGTCCTCTTCTCCTGCACTGTGTGAGTCTCTTCTCCAGCCTCGCCTGTCCTCTTCCCAGGCCCTACTTGTAGACAGTGAAGGTTGGCTGCCTGGCCCTGACTTATTGTAAAATAAGAGGCTGGGGAAGTCTGGCTTTTAAATATGTGTTTTATTTATACTTGGCTCCTAGTGGTCTTCCATACAGATGTGTGATGTGGTTTGATGGGGACCCACAGGCTCCCACCAGCCACTGCCCTTTCCCTGGCCATGTGACCATTGGGGTGAGCACCTACAGGCTAGGTGGTGTGTCTCAAATGACCCAACTAGGTTACTCTCACAGTCGCTTTCAACAGTAAGAATAAATATTTTTTTTTTTTTTTTTAACGGAAGGTCTCTTGGATAGTTAGCTTTATCAGCCAACAGTTCCAGAAACTTTTATATATGGGAATGCACGCACATGCACATTTTTCCCCAGTTGAATTATTTGTTTTAAATAATTCTGCTTAAATTGCCGCTCGTCTGTCCTGAAGATACTGTCTGGAATAGCCAATTGGAGCTGTACAACCGAGACTACCAGTAGAGGGAGCGTTTTTTCATAGCATCCACTAGAGGGGGCTGTCGTCGGCGTGGTCCGAGCACCACCGAGCTCCTCTGAGAGGAGAGATGCCTTTCTGCGGTCTGTTGTCTATTGCTGTGGAATTTTAATAGGTCGTGGTCCTCATATGCATGAGGGGTTGTCCTGGGGTCCCTGGGGATGTTTCTGAGATCCAGTTGAAAACCTTGAGTGTGTCCCTCCAGGCTGTTAGTGTAGGTAACCTTCGAAGTGTCCATTGATTTAAATTTTATAGCTATGTTTTTTATGCAAAGCATACTCGACTGTTTCAGAGTTTCCTCTGAAGAGTAAATTTCAGATTGGTAAATTTTTTTTACTTTGGAAGATAAAAGAAAAGAATGTCCTTGTTTGGTGAACACACTGCTTTGAAAAAGTGCAGTTACAGCTTCAAAGTCAGGAGTAACATGTATTACATTTGGGTAGGGAAAAATTAGCGTCTCTGCTGTTTTCTTTAAGGTATCGAGAAACATAAGATTAAATTTGACTTGATGGTCTTCTACAAACTTTTTAATATGATTTTTTAAAATAAAAGAGATTGGGCCGGCCCGGTGGCGCACTGGATAGTGCGCCGCTTGGGAAGCGCGGCGGCTCTCCCGCCCGAGGGTTCGGATCCCACATACAGACCAGTTCCCGCTCACTGGCTGAGCGAGGCGCGGGAGCAACGCCGAGGGTTGCGATCCCGTTGCCGGTCCCCGGTCCGGTACGGGGGCAACACTGAGGGTTGCAATCCGTTGCCGGACACGGAAAAAAGACAAAAATAAATAAATAAATAAATAAAATAAAAGAGATAAAAATGTACAGGAAAAGTTGAAGTACTTTTCGTGCCTGCCCCAGTCCTGCTGTCCTGAGGGCAACCACTAAGATAGATTCAGTGCATATCCCTACTTTTACATGTATGTAGTGTTGTTTTGTGACTTTTTAATGTTACCCTATGGTTACATTATGCAGGTTGCTCTCTTCAGACAGTGTGTTTCTGGGACTCCCTGTTTTGATACCTGTAGATCTAGTTCATTCATTTTAACTGAAGACTCATTCCATTATTTTTTTTTTATTAACTCCTTTATTGATGGACATTTAGGTTTTTTTTTTTCACCATTTGCTATTATAAACAAGGTTTCTACAGGGTCCTTTCCATGTCTTCTGGTGTGCAAGAGGCAGTGTCTCTTTGAGCAGGAATCAGCAAAATTTTTATGTGAAGGGCCAGATAGTAAATATTTCAGGCTTTTTGAGCCATGTGGTCTCTGTTGCAGCTACTCAGCTCTGCTGATGTAGCAGGAAAGCAGCCATAGCATAGACAGTATAAACGCATGTGTGTGGCTGCACTCCATAAAACTTTATTTACAAAAACAGGATCCAGCCTGGGGGCTACAGCTTGCCAAACCTGCCTTCAGAGGCTGTGCCCAGGCTTAGAGTTGCTGCACCAGGGCGTACACAGATCTTTAGTTTCATCAGATTTGCTATTTTATTCCTCAAAGTGGCCATGCTAATTTACTCTCCCGGTGGAGTAAAAAGTGTCTTTTTCCCATACATCTGTGCCAACTGGTCAGGAGAGCGAACACACAGTGTCCTGTGCCTGCCGTAATCCCATCCTTCCACCTCTCTCTGTGCTTCCCCGCCCCACATGCTTTATACCCCAGTGCCCACTGATCTGCTCTGTCACTATGCTTCAGTTTGCATTTCCTAGAATGGTGTGTAAATGGAATCATATAATGTGTACTCTCTCTTGCTGTCCTTTTTTTTTTTTTTTTTTTAAGTTTGGCTTCTTTTACTCAGCATAATTATTTTGAGACTTATCCATGTTGTGGCATGTATCAGCAGTTCATTCCTTTTCATTGCTGAGTGGTAGTCCATTGTATGTATGTACAACAATGTGTTTATCCATGTATCTGTTAATGAACATTTGAATTGTTTCTAATTTGGACTATAACACATAAATCTGCTATGAACATTCATGTAGAAGTCTTTCTGTGAACAAGTGCTTTCATTCCCTTGGGTAAATACCTGGGAGTGGGACTGCTGAGTCACATGGTAAATATATGTTTAACTTTTTAAGAAACTGCCAAACTGTTTTCCAAAGTGGTTGTATGTTTCACATACCTACCAGCAGTGTGTAAGAGTTCCCGTTTCTCCACATCCTGGTCAACACTTGGTATGGTCAGCTTTTTAATTTTTCATGGTTGTAATTTGCATTTCTTTAATGGCTGATGATGTTGAATATCTTTTCATGTGCCTATTTGCCATCTTTATATCTTCCTTGGTAGTGTACAAGTTTTCTTGTACATCTTAAAAATTAGGTTGCATGTTTCTTATTGAATTCTGAGTGTTCTTTATATAATCTGGGTATAAGTCCTTTATCAGATAATGATTTGCAGATATTTTCTGACAGTTGTGGCTTGTCTTTTCTTTCACTTAACAGTGTCTTTCAAAGAGTAGAAATTTTAAATTTTAATGCAGTCAAATTTATCAACTTGTTCTTTTATGGATTGTACTTTTGGTGTTGTATCTAAGAAATCTTTGCCCAACACTCAATCACAAAGGTTTTCTCATAAGTTTTCTTCTAGAGATTTTATAGTTCTAGGTTTTACATTTTATATTAATTTTTGTATAGAGTGTGAGATATGGCTCAACGTTTATTTATTTTTTCATATGTTTTCCAAATATTCCAGCATAATTTGTTGAATTGCCCTACTAGAATATTTTTTGTCAATCAGATGGGGGTGAGATTGTATCTTTGTTTCCTTAACAACAGCTCACATATATTGCCTACTTCCTCTGCTAAGTGCCTGTGTTTATTACTTTTGTCCTCACAACAACCCTTTGACATAGGAACAGAGTGAAAATCCTTTATACAGAACTCTTGGCTTCCAGATGGATCTTAGAAACATAATGTGGTGCATACACCATGTACTGTCTATAAAGCCCCAGTGAGGTCAGAGGCATTCAAATGTGCTCGTATTTCTACAGCAAAATGGATTAAGAGACCACACCAAGTGAGTGGATATGATGCTAGAAATAACCTCAATGAGTTTCAGCACAAATTTATGAACAATCTTTGCATTGTCAGAGCATGGGATTTTTGGAATTGATCATCACAGTTTCCCCGCGGGTGTAGTTTGTTCACATCATTGCCCATTTTTCTTTCATGGTGTTTTTCTTTTTGTTATTGGTTTGTATGTGTATATGTTATATATAATGTTTATATTATATATAATGTGTATGGTATGTGATATATAATGGAATCTAATTTTGTAATTTATAAAACTTTCCTATTCTGATATAAAATTTAATCAGCTTTTTTCTTTGTATATTGTTTTTGATCTTGTCTAAAAAAAATCTGTCATCCTGGTTATGAAGGTGGTCTCAATAGTTTTAATAATTTCAGTTTTCTTTTTCACATTTAGGTCTCTAATCAGTCTGGAATTTTTGTTTTACGTTGTGAGGTAGAGGTCCGATGCTCCCCTCTCCCCTGCCTCACAGGTAATGCCGCCTCTCCAGTGAACCCAGATCTCCTGCACGCTTGGGTGTATTTCTGCCCTCTCTGTTGTGTTCCTCCTCGCCAAGTACTGTACTTTTATGTTGGGAAAGACTTGCTAATTGTTCCCTTCCTCTCCTCTCCCACTCTATATTAAATCTTCATGGTTTCATATAAATTTTAGAATAGTTTGTGTGGTTCCATGAAAAATCTTCTTGTGATTTTGATCAGAATTGTATTAATCTTGACTTTACCTCTAACTCTTGATCCATTGCCTTGCCTCCCTTTGTAGCAAAACTACTCAAAAGAATTGCATATATGTGCCATCTGCAGTTCACCTCTTCTCATTCTCTCTTTAGCCCATTCCTGGGAGGCCTTTGACCCCACTCTTTCATCCAACTGGCCCTTGTCAAGGTCACCTGCCCTCCCAGTTGTTAAATCTGGTCCTCTTCTGGCTTGAAAGCATCAGCAGCATTTGATGCAGTTGGCCATTCCCTCCTTAATATGCTGCTTCTTTTGGTTTCTGGGACAGGGTATTCCTCTGGTACCCCTCCTGCATGCTGGTCCTCCTTCTCTGTGTCCCTTGCTAGATCCTCCTTTTCTCACTGTTTTCTTAGTATTGGAGTCTTAATGTTGTTAGCTTTTCAGTTCTCAAACTAATTTTTTTTTAACCAAGTCAATTTCTTTAGTGGTTATATTTCATCTTTCTATTTCTTTTTCTTTTTTTTTTTTTAAAAAGATGACCGGCAAGGGGATCTTAACCCTTGGCTTGGTGGTGTCAGCACCATGCTCAGCCAGTGAGCGAACCGGCCATCCCTATGTGGGATCCGAACCTGGGGCCTTGGTGTTATCAGCACCGCACTCTCCCGAGTGAGCCACGGGCCGGCCCCTTTCTATTTCTTCTTGAGCTTATTTTTGTAATTATATCTGAATCAGTTAGGATTAGGTTTACCTGAGTGAAAGGAAGATCTAAAACAATAGTGGCTTAACCGAGGTAGGAAGTATTCTATCTCATGGGTCAGAGTCTGGAGGTGGCAGTCTGGGTGGCAGTGACCCAGACTTTGGCCTTATTCCTTCAGATGGATGACCTCCATTCCTTAGGGCACCTCCTGGGCCAAGATGGCTGTCCCAGCTGCAGCCTTCAGGACTGCATTCCAGCCAGCAAGAGTGAGGAGAGAGAAGGCACACCCCTCCTCTTTTTAGGATATTGTTTGGAAGTTGTGCATACCCCTTCCACTTGTATTGGCCAGAACTTTGTCACAAAGGAGAGAGGTGAAATCGTTATTCAGGCAGCCATTGCGTAGCTAATAAATCAGGGGTCTGTTACCACAGGCTAGATCTTGCAAAATTTTCTCAATGTTTGGCGTGCTCAGAAGATGATAACACTTGCAAGGCACAGGGGTAAGTGGAGGAGGCTGCCTTGCCCGGCTGGGGACCGAGTATTTCTGGAGTGAGCGCATCTTTCACATGTGGGCTGCACACAGTGGCAGGAAGCTTTCCAGCAGCTGTCTGTCCACAGTGGTTTCTCTAAGAAATTGCTTATTTTATTCATATTTTAAAAAATTGTGACATAAAGACATTTGAGGTGTACTTTTATGATGTTAAAAAATATCCGTAGTTATAGTTTCCCTTTTCTTCCAAAAATTTTGTGTCTTTTTATTCTTTGAGACTTTGAAACAACAAAATAGATGCTCTCCAGCAAAGAATCAACTTTTGGTTTTGTGGATACTCACTTTTGATTTCATTAATTTCTACCCTTTGTTTTTCTTTTAATTTCTTTGGGTGTTTACTTTTTCTAGCCTTTTGAGTTAAATGCTTAGCTCATTTATTTTTAGTTTTTGTCATTTGTATTAGTCAGTTTTGTTGCTTATAACAAAATGCACAACTGGGTAATTATAAAGAAAAACGACATTTATTGCTTACAGTTTCTGAGGCTGAAAAGTCTAAAGTCCAACTGGTGGTGGCATCAGTGACCCAGGGGTCTCACATTGCAAGATGGTGGAAGCAGAGAAAGCAAGACAGACTCTCCTCTTCTTTTAAAGCCCTCAGAACCACGCCCCTGATCACCATTTTTAATACATTCACTACTGCACGGTCCTACAATCCAATCACCTCTTTGAGGCCCCACCTTTCAATGACCATAACAGGATTTCCCACCCTCTTAACAGTCACAGTGGGGGCTAAGTTTTTAATACATAAACCTTGGGGGACACAATTCTGGTTTCAGGGAGATTTGGGGGGACAATATTTAATCCACTACATCATTTAAATATAAATATATGTAAGACTACATGTCTAAGCATGCTTTATCCTTGAATTTTAACTTCCTTGAATATTAAATTGATATTGAATATTAAAAATTCCTTGAATTTTTATATGAAGTACTTTGTGATGTCTTCTTTAACACATGAGTTATTAGGGGTCTTTTTTAAAAAAAAAAAACTTTCAAGCATAGGATTTTTTAAGTCTTTATTGACAGTACCTAATGTAATTGCTTGTTCACGTAATATGGTTTTTGTGATATTGGTTATTTAGAATTGATGCGACTTTCTTTGTGGTCTAGTTTGTGATCAGTTTTTATAAATGTATCATAGTACTTGTGAAGTAAGTCTACTTTCTAGACATATTTTGGGTCCAGGCTTCGATGCCCCTTGTTGATTTCACAGAGAGGCAAATGTAAGAGTATGTACTCAAAGCATGTAGGCTATATGCATTGTCATTACTGATTTATACATATTAATCTTAATATTAATTGCTTATCTTTCTCACTTAAAAATTCAAATATTAGGTGTTCTCTCTGCTCTCACATAAATTGTAGTGTGCCCTTAGTCTTAGTGCTCTTTATTTTTTTGGAAGTAGCATTTTTTTTTTTTTTTTTCAGTGCTTAGGAAATACATATTTGTAATCTGGGCATATCTCCAGCCTGTCTTTGAAGTTACATTAAAAAAAAAGCCATTTCTTATTGTGCTAATGGACTTCAATAATGCATTATAGAATAAATATGTGAATCAGATTGCCTTAAGCATTTTCTTTATTATCCTGTCTTATTTGTTCTCTTTTCAAGAGGAAATATAAACTTTGTTAATAGTAAGATATTAGCTCCTGCCAGTGTTTTCTTCTTTCTTCAGGTTTATGAAGAAGTTTTTGAAAAACAAGCAAAGAAAGCAGTTTTATTACAGTGTTTCTTAAGCTTTGAAAGTACTTGCTTTCTAAAGCTTTATACAGGAAGATGTTGTAGAGTGACAGCCAGCAGTTTCAAAGACCATCCACTCACTCTAAAGTACTGTTTAAATATTTCTCACTCCTGAGTTTTGGTCTCCTACATTATCTTTTCATTAGTTTCTCTTTTTCATTTTATATGTGTTCTAATTGAACGTTAGTTTCAGATATTTTTTATTTATTTTAAATATTTTATTATTTTTATTTTTATTGAATCATGATTGGTTACATATTTTTGGGATTCTATATTGACATGTTGATCAAATCAATATTACTAGTATGTATTGTTACAAATCATACTTATTCTTTATGCCTCTTGTCCAATCTCTCCCTCCCTCCTCCCATCTCTGATAACCCTAGATGTCTTCTCTCCCTCTGAAAGAGTAGTGGTTACTCTGTTGACTTGTTGCCTAGATGATCTGTCCAATGCTGAGAGGTGTGATCAGGTCCCCCAATATTATCATAGAGCAGATAATGTCACTCTGTTACTCTGGAATGGCCTTTGTGGAAAGAGACATACTATTCTTTTCTTTGGTCTCTGCTGGTGACTGTCCTAGTGTCAATGCACTCTTTAGACTCTCTTAGAGTCCTTGTAGAAGAAGTTCATTTAAAGTGTTGGTGATTTTTGCTCTCCTTTTCACTTTCTTGGTCGTGAAAACTGTGTCTCGTTCTGGGAGTGTTGGAGGTCACACACACATCTGGTTCAAATGAGAATGTGGGCATGTGTCGAACTTGACCCTGCATGTATGTATTTTACATATGTGTGTATTACAGTCATAATAAGGGCACAATGTGGCAAACAAATGTTGATAGAGATTACGGATGGCTTTCTTAAACATCTATCTGGGAGTATAAGAACCTGTTGTATCTGGAAGTGAACTTCTTATGAACATGTTATATTTTAGTTAAAACAAATGGTGTATAGTGAATAGTATTTAACTAAATTCTTATATCAAAATCAGTTTTCAGTCTTATCCTATTTTACTTTGGTGATCTGAATAGGTCTTCAAATTATTTCTTACTTTGGTAGCTAGATGGTGCAGTTTCCTCACAAATATTTTCAGCCTCTTGGAAAAATGCTATCCAAAATCCCCCCCTTACCTGAAGTTCTACACCTAACAAAAGCATTTGCAGTTTGAATATTTGTAGTCCTAATATTATCAAATGTTTCTTCTGCTAGGAATATTGCTTCTGGCATATGCTGTAAAATTTCTTCATGAGAAAGACTTTGAAAGCTAAATTGGGGAACCACTGAAATTGATTTTAATCATGAAGGGTGGTGGTAGGTTTTCTTTGTTTTTTGGGGAATTTTGTTTTTGTTTTTAAGGAAATAAAGTGATAGTTTTATATTCCCACATCAAATCTCTGCATTATCTTCTAATATGCAGGCTGAGAACTTTAAGTTTGGAATATAAAATTAAATTGTCACCACCACATTATCTTGTAAAAAATCAGATGCCAACAATATCACTTAAAAATATTTATAGATATATACCATAGAATATGTTGTGTAGGCCACAAAAATGGTTTAGAAGCCACTAAAACATTTGTATATGAACTGCTTGAAGATAGTTCTGGGGAGATAGGCCTTTTCTCTTCAGATAAATAAAGGTCCTGATGGGGTGAAATATCAGAGTACTTTACCTGGGGGGGAAAAAAAAAATATATATATATATATATATATGACTTAAAAAAATGGATTACAATATGATTGTCTCACAAACATTTCTGCATTGAATGGTCATCATCATCATCTGTTTATTACGATTACTTAGTGAATGATAATGTGACAAGTAAAGATTCTATTTTTACTCAAAATGTCAGTTTGAGATTGATATTGTATCCGTTGGTTTTCTAGATTTTAGTCAGCTGTGGCCTGATAAGGTCACTTTTGGTCTTAGTTCTGTCAGTACTGTTCTTTGCATAAAAAACATGTTTGGTTTGACGGTTTTGACAGCCTGTCTGTGGATGTCAGTCCAGTTACTCGAGAGTGTAGACCCCGGCGCTGGGACGTTCTCACTGCGACGCGTCAGTGCGTGTATGAGAGGACGTTGCGTAGGCAGGGGACGGACTCGCTCGGTAGGGCCAGAACTCACACTGAGCTTAGTCAGACTGACTGTTGAAGACACGGTGCAGCTCAGTGGAGAAAAGCGCAGGAGGTGAGTGGAGGGCAGTGCGCGGGGACCGGTGCCCGGAGCGCAGCCACCCGGCCATGCTGGGCCCGTCCGCAGGCGGAGACCAATGATGCGTCCCTGATGAGAGCAGTTGTCACGAGTCTGAAGAGGCATGAAGACTTTAGGAAGTACCCCAAGAAACATCATGAAATTGTTTTAAGAAATTAGAAATTTGGGCTTAAAAGGAAAGGATTAGGAATGATGTAGCTGAGCCAGGGGCCGGGGCCATTGGTGCACGTTTGGCCTGGCCTTGGCTGCTCGGCATGCGTTCCCAGAGAGAGATCTTGGCGACGTGGGAACGGCAGTGGGCAGCACAGAGAGCCCGTGTCGCTGAGCCCCTCCATGCCGGGCTGTCCACACGCTGTCCCGGTCCCCCTTACCACCACTCACTGCTGAGGAGATCGAGGCTCAGGAGAGGCCAGGTGCCTTGCCCAAGGCCTCGCACTCCAGAGCCTGGATCCAAACTCTTATCCTGCGCCAGAGCGCCGCACGCGTGTGTCAAGCTGGCGTGGAGCCGAGGGCACGAGACCCCCTGGCTCAGTGTGGCAGTCACTTGGTTCGACTTCTCTTGTTTTAGGTGGAGCAGCTTGTTTCCAGACCTGCCTTAATCCTGAAATTCCACATTTCTTTAGCTTCACTTTAAAACATTTACTTCATGGTAACTTTTTAAAAATTCTCAGTTTAAAATTTTTTTTTCTAAAACATATGTACTCATTTATGTTTACTGTTTTAAGTGAGAAACATGTTTATTTTCTAATTCTCATCTTTTTATTATTCCTGTCTGTCTACTTCTGACTTGAAAAGCAGCTTCCAGTGAAGAGCTATTGCCAGAGGAACAGGACTTGGCTGAATAAATTAGGTTTTATTGAGTTTTTAATTTAATAAGGGTAAAACAGGCTTAGGAGGGCTGATGAAACCATGGCAACTTTATTACTTTTCTCCAGGGTATGAATGATGGGGGATATTTTAGAGTAAAGAAAAACTAAAATGCTTAGTAGTAAAGTACTTTGATTTCCTATTTATAGCAGTGATGCGTATGTAGTTTTTCATATTGGGATGTTATCAATATTCTGATTGAAATCTCCAAATGGTTCCTGACAGGCCAGATCTCCTGACCCAGATGTGACACCCTTAATGACTAATAAAGCCACTGGATAAAACTTGTGATACTTGTCACAGACGCCAGGAATGACCCCCACTCAGTGAAGGACTTGTATTATATCAGGGTTTTGTTCTATATAATCTGTACATTTTAGGAAACATTTTTAAATCCCCTAAAGAAAAAAAAGATTTTAAAATAAAATAGAAATGTGTTTATTTTAGACATTCAGTTATTAATAAATTATAAATAAAATATACTGAATGTATCTTAATATTCTTACATGTACACTTCAAATTACAAACAAGATGTAGTCTAAAAGTTTAATTTGTTAGTTTTTAAAACTCAGGAGTCATTTCCATATATTAATATTTTTGGTACTGAGTAGGTTTCCACGTAGCTTAACAAAGCTTTATTTTACTAGCAGAGTTCATTTGCAGTAAAAAAAATCATAGAAAATAATGTTGTAATAGTAATAACTAAACTAAGCAAATAAAGTAAATACTTTTTAAGAATCTTAAAAGTGACTTTGTAAGGAAAGTAGATTTAGAAGCAGAAAAAATATTTAAGGCTGTGAGAGGCCCTTTTGAGAACTTTCAGATACTTCAGAGATTTTTTTTTTTTTTTTTTTTTTTTCTTTTGTTTTTTTTCCGTGTCCGGCAACGGATCGCAACCCTCAGTGTTGCCCCCGTACCGGACCGGGGACCGGCAACGGGATTGCAAACCTCGGTGTTGCTCCCGCGCCTCGCTCAGCCAGTGAGCGG
>NW_007726219.1:183483-185914 GCF_000696425.1 Galeopterus variegatus | reverse complement strand
TTTTTTTTTTTTTTTTTTTTTTTTTTTTGTCTTTTTCGTGACCGGGAAGGGGATCGCAACCCTTGGTGCGGTGTCACCTGCCCCGTGCTCAGCCAGTGAGTGCACCGGCCACTCCCATATAGGATCCGAACCCCGCTGCACTCTCCCGAGTGCGCCACGGGGCCAGTGCTCAGATACTTCAGAGATTAATGATGGTGATATTTTATCACGTCAGATTTAACTTAAAAATGGAGTGTGTTTCATCATCCTTGATAGAAGCTCTTTCTTGCTCTGCTTCTCTTTGTTGTGGTCCTGACTAGGGATATGTGTTCAGGCCTCCAGTGGGGTCTAAGGAATGAATGCTTCTGGATTGCCCACCTTGTGGGGTGGTAGCATATTCATAATGTCCCCGCTTTTGGGGGAGCACTGTCGTGTGCCAGGCCCTGTGCCATACCCTTGGATATGTTGCTGCAGTTAACTCTTAGAACAATCTTACACTTGCCAAAAAGCTGCAAGGACAACACAAAGAGCTTTTCTCTCTGAACTCCAGTCATCCCTTAGTATCCATGGGGGATTGGGTCCAGGACCCGCTGTGGATACCAAAATCAGAGGAGGTTCAAGTTCCTTATATAAATAGCATAGTATTTGCATAGAATCTACATACATCTTCCCTTATACTTTATTTTTATTATTATTATTTTTTTAAAGATGACCGGTAAGGGGATCTCAACCCTTGACTTGGTGTTGTCAGCACCACACTCAGCCAGTCAGCTAACCGGCCATCCCTATATGGGATCCGAACCGTAAGGGGATCTCAACCCTTGACTTGGTGTTGTCAGCACCACACTCAGCCAGTCAGCTAACCGGCCATCCCTATATGGGATCCGAACCGTAAGGGGATCTCAACCCTTGACTTGGTGTTGTCAGCACCACACTCAGCCAGTCAGCTAACCGGCCATCCCTATATGGGATCCGAACCCGTGGCCTTGGTGTTACCAGCACCGCACTCTACCGAGTGAGCCACAGGCCGGCCCCTTCCCTTATACTTTAAATCATCTCTATATTACTTATAACACCTAATACATTGTATTTTTGGTTTTTTGGTTTTTTTTTCTTTGTTTTGTTTTTGCAGCTGGCTGGTACAGGATCTGAATCCTTGACCTTGGTGTTATAACACCCTGCTCCAACCAACTGAGTTAACTGGCTAGTCCCTTAATACAATGCTATTTAAGTTGTTATACTGTATTGGTTTTGTATTTGTATTTTTTTATTGTTTTATTTTAATTTTTTTGGATATTTTTGATCTTTGGTTGGTTGAATCACGAATGCCAGACCCGTAGATACGGAGGGCCAACTTGTGTTTAAGAACGAGTCGCTGATGTCACTCCTGAATATGTGACTGAGTCGAGTCGTTCATACCACAGGGACATTCGCTGTCACTGCACAAGGCCCACCCATGCTGGGAAGTGAGCGCCGATGGGTTGTTGCTATCAGGCCTCAGTCCCCGCTGAAGCTTCCTGCTGGTTGCTGTGCCGCCTCAACACTGTGGGCACCTGCTCCCTGGGTCTCTCTCAGTCTGCAGCAGGTTGTTATCCTCCCTTAGCTTCGTGACCTTGTCACCGTGCAGCGTCCCCCTGCATGCTGGCCCAGTGTTCCCTTGTGCTCCCGGGTGTGAGTCCCCCCTGGTCCCACCTCTGGGGTGTCTGCCTCCGTCTCCTCTGAGATGAGGTGCTCCTGTTCCTCTTGGTGATTACTAGCATTTCGTGGGAAGCACTTGGAAACAGTGTTAAGTATCCTGAGCTTACTACTTGTAACCTCTTGTTGATGCTAATGTGGGCGGATGCCTCATCTCTTACTGTCACGATTTTCATGCTCGGACTGTGCTCCTGCGGCCCCGCTGCCCGCCTGTTCTTGTTCGAGTTCTCCCATACTTTCTGGATCATCTGGTGCTTTCCTTCTCCCGGTTCCTTTCAGTGGAGAGTGGTGTGCTCCCTGATTTTGGAGTGTTTTGGCTCCGAGGTCCTCTCAGTGAGCAGAACTTTAGAGAGTATGTATGTGTGTGTGTATATATATGTACGTGTACATGTATGCATTTGCACAAATACATAAACATTAACATCTGTATTTCTGTAACATGTTATAACCATGAGCTCACACTAATACATATCTCCAAGTCCAGTGTAATTCCACAGGTTCATTCTACTTTTCTCCCTTTCTGTGTTTCTAATTCCCTTCTCCAATGATGAGAAACCTGACCGTCATTTTCCTAATGTATATACTTATTTGGTTAATCCCCCTCTGTGTGATCAGTCTCCCTTTGCTGCTGTCACCCCTCACCTGTGTGCATGCCTGCCTCACCCCATGCCCTACCCCTCCCCTCCACATGGACGAGCTTTTGGGCTACTGTGTCCCTGCACAGATGCCCTTCTGACCTACCCCCCCCCCCCCCCCC
>NW_007726219.1:150819-183433 GCF_000696425.1 Galeopterus variegatus | reverse complement strand
TTCTGCCCCCCCCCCCCCCCCCAGCCCTGTGAGTACCCTCTTCACCTGGTGCTGGGCCACTGCTCTCCTTTCCCTTGCTGCATGTGGACACTCTGCTGCTCTCTGGTCTCCTCACCGTCCACCTGCTGCAGTGCTTCCCTTGCCGTGCTAACCCTCTGGCTTCAGGACTGAATGGTTCAGGAGGGAAAGGTGGGGGGGCACTTACTGACTTCTCCTGGAATGGGAATCTCATATGGCGAAGAGTCCTGTCTCACATTTCCCTCTCTCTGGCTAGCATAGTGCTGGACATAAGTACATTATCATTAACTGGTAAAGAGGCGAGTTTCATGGTTAACAGAAGTCAGGAGGGAGAGGGGCAATTGGAAGGGAATGAATAATAAAATATGAAGAAGCACTTGCAAAAGGTGAAAAAACACAGCCATGTGCATTTAGGGGGATCAGGAACACTTTTCATGATGCTTCAAAGAGTAAAAAGGAATTAGGAGGTGCTGGAGCCTCTGAGCCCCATACGAGTAGCGTCAGGTAGTGCAGGAAGCCCGTGGAGGTGCAGCTCTTACCGTAGGCCACTGAGCTGCAGGTACAGCTCTCGCACCGTGTGGTTTCCTGCCACGGACGGACATCAGTCGTTTGGACAGTAATACAGACTTCTAAGTAAAGTAATAAGAATGAAGTTTAATAGCTTTTTGACCTAAATTAATGCAACATTAAAGTATGTTTCTTTAGGGGTGCTTTGGTACTTTTCATGAAGAGGAAGAAGCTTAATGAGCCATGAGTCTGTACATAAAAAGGGCTTTCATGTTCCAGGTAAAAAGGGAATTCCCAATATTGGCAATATTGTTGCAATCAAGGTTGTTTTTTTTCCCCCTCCTAAACAACAAAAAACAATCCTACAAGTATACTGTATAGCGAGAAAAAACTTAGGTTTTTTTCCCCCAGAAGAATCAAAATCAGATTTGTTCTAGGCTTTTCCACAGCCCTAAGTGCCAGAAGAAAATGGAACAGTCACTGAAGCATTTGGAGAGATCCATACCAATCCAAGATTGTTATTTTTTAGCCACGTTGTTATTTCATATATAAAAATAATGGAAGACGTACCTAGATCATGCAAGGTCTCAAAAAATATTGTTCTTGCGTTCTTCTTGGGGGGAAAAAAGTTGCTTAGAAGATATAGTCTAGCTAGATAACTAAGAAATCAAAAAGTGAATATTAAAAAGAAGACTCAGACCTGGGAAAGGTGAAGTGTAGGCCTGGAGCCACTTCTTGTCCCGTGTGGCTTTGAGCACTCGAAAAGTGGCCGGTCCCAACTGAGATGTACTATGAATATAAAATAAACACTGGATTCCAAAGACTGTAGGAAAAAGACAATATAAAATATCTAATTTTTCTGTTATATACTGAAAAATTATAGTTGTATATATCACTAGTAATTTTTATACTGATTACATGTTGAAACAATTTTGGTTATATTGGCTTAAGTAAAATTTATTGAAATTTCACCTGTTTCTTTTTACTTTTTAAATGAGACTAGTAGAAAATGTTATATTACCTATGTGACTTGCATATTTCTATTGGGCAGCATTGGTATAAATGAAATGAATTAAAATTGAGCACTAAACTGATTGAGTATATAGAATTAAGTGTAACTGTCGCTATAGAATTGAGTGCTAAAACCCTAAGCCAGGTCTTGAAAAATTAGTTTTATGGAAAAAATAGCATAATAATAATAGATGGTAGCAATGAGAGGTTCAAGAGAAGTACAATCATATTAAAATCATTATAAAACACCAAGCTTAGATGGTTTTACAGATGAAACTATCACATTATCCTATCAAATTGTCAAGAAATATATTCCAATCACATACAATCTCTTCCAGAGAAGAGAAAAAGAGAGAACACCTAATTCATTCTTAACCTTGGTACTAAAACAAGACAAGGATTATACAAGGAAAAGAAAATCATGGGCCCATTTTGATCATGAATATAACTGGAAAAATACTCATTAGCAAATAGAATCTAACAGTGGATTAAAAAAAGATAATATACCATAATAGTGTTGGGTTTATCCCAGCAACATAAAGACTGTTTAATATTAGAAAAGCTCTAAATGTCACCTAGTGCATTGAAGAAATATAATAGAATCATCTCAACCAATGCAGAAAAAGCATTTAATAAAATCCAGTAACCAGTAAGAAAACAAGGTTGCCTACTGGTTTTTAATGGGAATTCTTCTAAGAATATACCCGTTTGATATTTGTTGTAGCATTTAGTAACTTACGGAATTGAGAAAGGCTTCCCGCCCCCCCCTCCCCCCCAGTATGGGGCTTTATTATGAATGGGCATTGGATTCTTCTAAAAGACAATTCGATAGGATAATTTGTGACTCACCCCCGCCCCAGGGTCAGATGATCCTAACAGTATTTTAAAAGAAGTGCTTCCACACACCGTTTAGTCTTTGAACTGAAAAATCAAAATAACAGATATACTGTTGCAAGGAGATTAGAGGAATGCAAGACAAAGAAAACAAGATAAAAAGCATGTTAATTCCTTCAGTTCCCATGAAGGTGTATTAGTAGATGATATATGTGAGTGCTGTGGCCATAAATCAAGCATGGGAACAAGGGCGCTTCCTGGAAATATCTTCTAGAATGACTTAAATTCTTTTGAAAGCTTGTTACCATTGTTTCCAAAGCTCGGTTGAGTCCGATTCATCTGCTTTGGTTTTCTGAGGACGCTCTCAAAAGGGGTCATCTGTCCTATTTAGAAAATGGTGGGCCGGCCTGTGGCTCACTTGAGAGAGTGTGGTGCTGATAACACCAAGGCCGCGGGTTCAGATTCCTACGTAGGGATGGCCGGTTGCTCACTTGTGAGAATGCGGTGCTGATAACACCAAGGCTGCAGGTTCGGATTCCTACGTAGGGATGGCCGGTTACTGACTTGTGAGAGTGCGGTGCTGATAACTCCAAGGCCGCAGGTTCAGATTCCTATGTAGGGATGGCCGGTTGCTCACTTGTGAGAATGCGGTGCTGATAACACCAAGGCTGCAGGTTCGGATTCCTACGTAGGGATGGCCGGTTACTGACTTGTGAGAGTGCGGTGCTGATAACTCCAAGGCTGCAGGTTCGGATTCCTACGTAGGGATGGCCGGTTACTGACTTGTGAGAGTGCGGTGCTGATAACTCCAAGGCCGCAGGTTCAGATTCCTACGTAGGGATGGCCGGTTGCTCACTTGTGAGAGTGCGGTGCTGATAACTCCAAGGCTGCAGGTTCAGATTCCTACGTAGGGATGGCCGGTTACTGACTTGAGAGAGTGTGGTGCTGATAACACCAAGGCCGCAGGTTCAGATTCCTATGTAGGGATGGCCGGTTGCTCACTTGTGAGAGTGCGGTGCTGATAACCTCAAGGCTGCAGGTTCAGATTCCTACGTAGGGATGGCCGGTTGCTCACTTGTGAGAATGCGGTGCTGATAACACCAAGGCTGCAGGTTCGGATTCCTACGTAGGGATGGCCGGTTACTGACTTGTGAGAGTGCGGTGCTGATAACTCCAAGGCTGCGGGTTCGGATTCCTACGTAGGGATGGCCGGTTGCTCACTTGTGAGAGCGTGGTGCTGATAACACCAAGGCCGCAGGTTCGGATTCCTATGTAGGGATGGCCAGTTACTGACTTGTGAGAGCGTGGTGCTGATAACACGAAGGCCGCGGGTTCGGATTCCTATGTAGGGATGGCCAGTTACTGACTTGTGAGAGCGTGGTGCTGATAACACGAAGGCCGCGGGTTCGGATTCCTACGTAGGGATGGCCGGTTGCTCACTTGTGAGAGCGTGGTGCTGATAACACCAAGGCCGCGGGTTCGGATTCCTATGTAGGGATGGCCGGTTGCTCACTTGTGAGAGCGTGGTGCTGATAACACGAAGGCCGCGGGTTCGGATTCCTATGTAGGGATGGCCGGTTGCTCACTTGGGAGAGCGTGGGGCTGACAACACCAAGTCAAGGGTTGGAAAAAAAGAAAACGGCATCTGTTTTTCTTGCCACAAAGACAGGACTCAGTAGGATGTTGGATGTTTTTTCAGAATTCTTTTTCCATGGAACTTCTGGGTCAGCTGGGCAGCCTGAGCCCAAGAGTTTATCTATCTATCTATCTCTCTCCCCCTCTCTCCCCCAACTTTCCTTCTCTCTCTCCCCCCTCCCCTCCCTTCTCTCTCAATCCCCATTGAAACAAATGGAACATAAAAATGGGGGGAAAACCAGGGAGCGTTGCATCCATATTCCAGAAACTTGAACATGTTTCTTTGGGATATGCAGATGTAGCTGGATTGGAGGAAAGCCTGTAGGGCCTACTTGGGGAGACTTTGGCCAAAGCCCATGCCACCCTTGGGAGGATGCAGGCATAGGCTAAGGCTGGGGCTGCTCTTTGAATTCTTTTCCTTGCTGCAGCTCAGTGGCATTTGGAAGTGAGTCCTGAGGAGCTCCCAGGTTCAGGCATGGCCTGTGCCAAGCCAGAAATCAGGAACGTGGGGGTGCAGAAGGATGCTGACCACAGCCTGATGCCCACTCAGCCTGATATAGGACGTGGGTCCCTGGCGAGAGACAAGCCCAAGTTCCCTTGTAACACTACCGTGATGGATTGCCTCCCTGCACCTGTTGGTAACTGGATCCTTGAAAACGGGTGTAAAATTGTTTTCCATTGTAAGCAGAGAAAGGCTTATCAAAGCCCCCCAGGTGGGCACTGCTTGCCATTTGTAGACAAAACTGACTTGGAGCTGGGAAAGGAGTGTGTCATGAAAACGGCAAATATGCTTTTGAGAAACACTTTGTATGGAACGTGAGACTTTAGTAAACATGTATATATACTCTTAGAATTCAAGAAAATACCAACAACTAAGTGAAAGATCAAAGTTGAGGGGATGAAACAGGCTGAGAAGGAAAGGGGCTGGTAGTGGAGAGAGGCAGATGGAGAAAAAGGCTTCCCAAGGAAACAAAAAGATGTAGGAATGAAGTATTTATTTGAAGCCATAAAAAGCAGAATGACATTGCAAAACAACCAGTGTTGTCTGGGGCAAACTTCAGAAGCCCTCTCAAAATGTAGAGGAGGAAGGACAAAGCCACGGGGACATATGTATGAAAGAGGAAATGACGAGAACAGGACAGAAAGCCTGGATGTGACAGTCGGTGCTCAGAAAAAGATGGAACAGGTAAAACAGGACTGGGCTCCTGTGCTGGAGACACGAACATGCAGATTGAAAGGTACTCCCTGAGAGTCAGCTAAAAAGTATAAGTATTATGCTGAGATATATCCTGTTCAAATTGTTGACGGTAAAGGATGAAGAAAGAATACTACAAAAAAAGTAAGCCAAAAAAGCAGACTAAAGGACAGAGAAGTAAATTGACCACAGACTTCTGCAGTCTTGACTTTTTTTGTGTGTGTGTGACTGATCTATAAGGGGATCCAAACCCTTGACCTTGGTGTTGTCAGCACCATGCTTTACTGAGTAATGGACCAGCCCCGCAGCATTAAATGTTAAAAGAACATAGAGAGGCTGGCCTGTTACCACAGTTGGTTAGGACATGGTGCTGTAACACCAAGGTCAAGGGTTCAGATCCCCTTGAAGGCCAGCCGCCAAAAAGAAAAAGAAAAAGTTTCATAATTGTAAGGGAAACATTGCAATCCAATAACTTTATAACTGCCCAAGTTATCATTCACGTCTGGAAGCAGTCAAATGACGTTTTCAGATCTGTAAAGGCTCAGGTGGTAAGGACAGATGGAAGACGTCGGGTGCTAACCTCTCCGGACCTTTCCTTGGAGCTCCACATCCGCGTATTTATCTGCAGTTCCACATTCTCCGCAGGTGTCTCATAGGCCCTGAGGCTCAACAGCTTCAAGTTGAATGGTACTAACTCCCTTCTAGACCTCCTTTGCTAGTTCAGCGAGTGGCACCACCATTCCTCAGGTTGCTCAGGAGCCCATGGCTCTCTCCCTGTCCCTCCATTCCTCATGGCCCCACTGCTGTGCCTTGTCACTTCCCTGCACAGTCAGTCACAAGAGTCTCTCTCCTGCTTCTCTCTTTATTCTCCAGTGTGAAGCCGAGTGTTTTTATTTTTCTTTTAAAAACACTCAAATCTAATAGGTTTCTGTGCTGCTTAAATCCCTTCTGTGGCTTTTTATTGCTGTTAGGATCAAATTCAAAATCCTCATCTGGTTCCTGCCACCTCTTAGCCTGTCACTGCCCTCCAGCTGGCAGGCTTCCCTTGGCTCCTGGAGCCTGCCTGTGGTTGCCTTCCCTGAGGAAATATGCACCCACCTCTCCCCTCTGTGTGGAACATCACCTGCTGCAGGCCCACCTGCTGTGGACCGACCTCAGGGAAGTCTTCCGCCCCCATGCTGAACACGTCCCCCTGTTACCTTCCCCGGCTCCTGGCATCTCCTTGGTAGCTTCTGTCATACTTGGTGCCCCATCTTCTGATTATATTGTAAGAGCCATGAAGACAGTGGGCCCAGGCCCTGGCACACAGTAGGTACTCAGCAAGTACTATGAGTGTGCGTGACCCTGCATGAATGATGCCATTCCATATACGCTATTTTGAAAGCTGCCTGTGATTCAGCAGTCTGCATTTAGACCCAGTCACCTCCTAACAGGCAAATGCTCACTGTCTCCCTGCGGGATTCGCTGCCATACTCTACCAGGCCCTGTTGAAGGATGTGCGATGGGTGTGGGCTTTTGCTATAATAAGAAAGGCTGAGATGAAAGTTCTTACCCACATGTTTCTGGGCACTACACAGCGTCTCCTAAGGGTAAATCCCAGAAGTGGAATCTTGGGTCATTGAGATTGTCAGCACCTTTCTGTCCCTACCGGAGGATGCCCATTTCCGCACATTCCAGGAAACACTAGGCATTCTCTTTGCTCTTGGACTCCTTGCTAGCAGCTACACCTGTCGCAGTACTGTTCACACTGCAAGTCGAGGTGCGTAGCGTCCTGTGTGTACTAGCTGCGTCTCTCCTACTGTGAAGTCCTGTTGTTTTACTCTCGCACTGTTCTGATTTAGTTTGTTTACATTTAGTGCAGGTACTGATAGAGGTGGGCTGAATGAAGTCCATCATCTTGCTGTTTGTTTCCCATTTGTCCCTTTTGCTGCTTTCCTCTTTGGCTCCTTTCATGCCATCTTGGGGGTTAACTGACTATTTTTTTTTTTTTTAGTGTTCTGTTGTCTTTTCTCCACTGACTTGTTTACTCTGTCTCAGCTGGGGACTTGCAGGGTCCCCCACTCGTACGTGTCAGCTGCCCCGTGGTGGGTTCCCCTTATGCTCACTTGGACCCCAGCTCTGTGCCATGGTCAGGATCTCATCCCCACACAAGAGCAAGGGCAGTGGTTGCTGGCCTCCTGAGAGTCCTTTCTCTCAGTCTCCCTTTGTTCACTGCAGAAAACGGTTGCCTCTGATATTCTCTTGTTTTATCCTTGTTTGGTAGTCTGGTTCCAGTTTTTCCATTGGCCAGAGTCAACTTGATGTATTTTAGAAGAATTCCAGAATCCTAAAAATCTATAGCTAGAATAGACTTGAGAGATTCATTTCAGCAAAGATGAAGAGATTTGAACAAAAGTCAGAGTTAGGAATTCCTAGTCATTTTTTTCTAAAACGTGCATTTTATTATATAATTAACAGTAAAATAAAATATATTCTAGGGTTGAAAACTCTGAGTATGTTCGTGTCTGTTTCTTTTAGTAGTTTCTTCGGTGTTTCTTCTTCAGTCACACAACTGTGTCCAGTAAAGAGGTTATTTCAGCTTAAAAGTTTCAAGTCACTTGTTGTAGCATTCTTTAAACATGGATTTCTTATCTTACATTTAACCAAGAAGTTATTCTTCAGCAAACTAAAATCACAGGTCGTTATACTTTCTCTTAAAAATAAATGGATTGTATAAAATTCAACGTCCATTATGAATGACAACTTGTGGTGAACTAGGGATAGAAACATACGTCCTTACCATGAGAGAGGGAATGCCTGTGTCAGGCAGTCAGCATCGTACCTCATAGTCAGTGGCTGGAGGTAGTTCCACTAAATTCAGGAACAAGTGATACCAGAACTCTGTTTAGATATTCTAGAGGTTCTAGCCAGTGCAGAAAGAAATGAGCTTAATTCTGGAAAGAAGCAGACAGGGTCATCTTTATTCGAAGATGACAACTGTCTACCAAAAAAATTATTAGGAAAAAAAAATTGATAAGAATGGCTAGTGATAAAATAAATATATGAAAGTCATTGTTTTTCCTATATGTCGACAGTAACCATTGGAACACTGTATAAAGTTCTCCAGAACTGGAAATAAAAATGTAACTTACCAAGGTGTGCATTTACCAAGAAATTTATAGTAACTATATTGAGAAGCTATAGGATTTTACCAAGAAATATAAAAGGCCTGGAAAAAGTCAAGAGACACTTTGTTTCCAGAGGGGAAACTCAATATTATAAAGATGTCAGTTTCCTCAAATTAATTTATAAATTTAATGCAGTTCCAGTAAAAAATATGCAATGGATGTTTTGGGACTTGACAATGAATATTCTAAAGTTCATCTGAAAGAATAAACACATGAGAATAGCCTTTCATAAAAGTGTTTGAAAGGATAGGTTTAGGCCTGTAATGTCATATTCTTAACTTACGTTAATTTAACTGGATTTTTTTTTGTTAAATTTTTATTTTGTCAATATACACTGTATATGATTATTATGGCCCATCTAACTGGAAAATACATTAGCTGAGAATTTGAGTTCTGTATTTCTGGGTAGCCTGCTTGGTAGTGTCAGTATGATTAATTCTCTGTGTGACAGGAGAGAGCAAAACGTTACCTCCACCCCCTTAGGGTCTCGGGCTGGGCCTGAGAATTAAATCCACATCTAAGAGATTAATAGGAGGAAAGTATGCAGAATGTTAGAGGCCCCCATAGGAAAATGAAGACCTGAAGAAGCATCAGAGCCAAAAGCTTATACACTGATTGAACAAAGGGGGCAATTGTGGGAAGTAACTCTAGCATCTGGAGAGACTGAAGGGAGGCAAGACTTGTTTTGACTAGGTCTCTTTGTACAGAATTCTCTCGGCCTCAGCTCCTTGTCTCTGGTGATAAGAATATTTCTTTCCTTCTGGTATGGGCAGGGCATCTTCCATATGGGGGTTTTATCTCCTGCTTTTAGGAAGAAAAGGGGAGATCAGAGTGCTCTTCTTGTGCCTGCTGTTTTTTAAGTGCCTTTACCTCAAAATGATTCTCAGGCCAAAGTGTCATATTTTGGAGTAGCATATTGTGCCACCTTTTAGTGATAAGGTGATTTTAAAAAGTATTTCCATTTTGGGGCTGGCCCGGTGGCGCACTGGATAAGTGCGCCACTTGGGAAGCGCTGCGGCGCTCCTGCCTGAGGGTTCGGATCCCACATACAGACCGGTTCCTGCTCACTGGCTGAGCGAGGCGCGGGAGCAACACTGAGGGTTGCAATCCCGTTGCTGGTCCCCGGTCCAGTACGGGGGCAACACTGAGGGTTGCGATCCGTTGCCGGAAAAAAAAAAAAAAAAAAAAAAAAAAAAAAGTATTTCCATTTTGCAGTCCCTCAGAAAGGCCAATCTGAAGACACATCTTCTCTGTTTGGGGCACTAACCTGTTCGGCCACAGTGACCCTGCTAGGTCTCATGCCATCTTTCTTACTCTTACTTTCCACATAATCCTAAGAGGGCTTCTCATTAACTCCCAGGGACACTCATGTTTGTTGGTAGAAGTAGCTAATATTTAGTGATACTTTGTTCTGTCTGCATGTCTTCTCCTGTAAGATTCTGTCATCAGTTCCTAGCTGCAGGCAATATAGTGGTTATAACAGTAGGTGACATTTATAGAGCACTTACTATGACTAAGGAATTGCACATGTCACTTTGTTTAATTCTCACCATAATCTGCGATGTTATCCCCATTTCCTAGGTTAGAATACCGAGGAACAAAAGTTATCTTCTTCAAGACTGCGTAGAGAGTGAGTCAGGAAGGTAGGACACTACCCCAGATCTGTTCGGCCCCGGTCTGGGCAGTTAGCCCTCCTGCTATGTAGCTTCTCATATATCTGTACCAAAAGTTGACTGCCGTGTTTAGTTCTTCATCTATAGTTGCTGTAATGAGCAATTATCTGTCATCTGCAACGTTCCTTATTTTTTTATTTTTTATTTTTTTAAGATGACTGGTAAAGGGATCTTAACCCTTGACTTGATGTTGTCAGCACCACACTCACCCAGTGAGCTAACTGGCCATCCCTATGTGGGGATCCGAACCCATGGCCTTGGTATTTTCAGCACCACACTCTACTGAGTAAGCCACGGGCCGGCCCTGGAATGTTCCTTTTAACAGCATGTTCCTGAATTAGAGCAGCAGTTTTCTGTCTGCTGCGCATGAAATAGTTCAGTGGATTTTGCCTATACTTGTCAAATTGTAGAAACAACTTAGGAGTAGAGCTGATGGGTTTTTTTGTATGCGTGGAAATAAAACATTGGTTCATGAAAGATGTTTGATGTAAATTTCTAAAACCATTCTGGAGAACTGTCTGACGTTGCATCATGAAGTGGAAAACATGCACACTCTGACCAGTAATGCCATTCCTCGTTGCACCCTTTGGAGAGTCCTGTGCTCTGTGTGCTGGGACACAGTAAGATTATTCGGAGCTGTATTTTTTGTAATGGCCCCAGAAGAAAAATAATCCAAGTGTCTATCAGCAGTAGAGTGGATGAGTAAATCATGGTATTTGTGTAATGAAACACTGTTCAGCAGTGCACCTGACCAAAGTGCATGGAATGCGGCTAGTCCTTAAACAGAGCATTGAGCAACAGAGCAGGCACAGAGGGTGTGTCTTGTGATTCTGTTTGTACCATACAGAGTAAAGCAAGCCCGCAGGTCAGCCAGACAGCAGGTGGTGTGTACAGACCTGGGACCTGGTCACTTGGATGGCAGAAGGTGATGACCTCAGGAAGGGGCACCTGAGGGGTTTCAGGGATGTGGGCTGTGTGCTTTCTTGACCCAGGTGATGGCTGCGGGTGTCTACTTCATCATTTTGTTAAACTGTACATGTCTGTTTTATGTGCTTTTCTGTGTATGCATTAAAAGGTGAAAGTATTTGATTACAGACTGTTTTGCTTGTGTGTTAAAGGGATCCAACTTGACCCGAATTAGAGATGAATGTATGGTTTACAAAGAAGTTTGGTGATGGAATATTGCTGGATGAACAGGACACTCAGATTTATTATTGTGTTGATCTGTGCTTTTCTTTTGTAATTTGAATGCAGGTATTTCTCTCTTTATGAAGAAAATGAACTTTTGACAAGTTGCATATAAATCAGTTTCTGAGGTCATGGAAGAGTATATTATTTAAAGCAAATAACATATTCTTTGATTTATTACCTACCCTGCCCCCAAATTAATCCGGCTTTTGTTTATTGGGTTTGCTTAATGTAGGGTAGAGCTCTGCTCAGGATGACCATTCAAGTCTAGCAGCAGAGCAGGGGGCAGTGGGCAGATGCCACCAGGTTGCAGGGAGTAGATGCCACCAACCCTTCTGCGTACCCCATATCCTGCTTCTGAGAGAGGCTTCCAGCAATATCTGAGGGCCAGGCTTTTAAGACATTATTTTTATTTATTTATTTATTTATTTTTTTGTCTTTTGTCTTTTTTCCGTGTCCGGCAACGGATCGCAACCCTCAGTGTTGCCCCCGTACCGGACCGGGGACCAGCAACGGGATTGCAACCCTCGGTGTTGCTCCCGCGCCTCGCTCAGCCAGTGAGCGGGAACCGGTCTGTATGTGGGATCCGAACCCTCGGGCGGGAGCGCCGCCGCGCTTCCCAAGCGGCGCACTATCCAGTGCGCCACCAGGCCGGCCCCTAAGACATTATTTTTAAAATAGTACTTTTGTCTCTTGAACCATTGCAGTTAAAATTTACAAAACAAATCTCTAGGTCAATTTTTATTTGTATGACTTCTAAATAATTGTAAATTTAAAAATCACTATAAACACAAATGCCTACATTTCTGGGGACAAGTGTGTGTGTGGTAAAATGCAAATAATATTAAGCCTCAGAAGTTAAGTAACTGTTCATCGGAGAAGTCTTGGAAGCATTTTCTAAAGTGTGCGTGTGCACATGCTCGTGTGCATGTGTGAAGTGGCAGCCAAATGCTGAAACTCTTTGCCAGAGGCCTTCCTGTCAGACAGCAGCTGAGCAAACAGTCTCTAGCCTGCAGAAAAAGGAGGGCCAGCCAGGTAGCAAGCAGGAGGAGAAAGGCGGGTGGGTCTGTGTCCACCTCTCCGTTTGTATAACCTGTAGAAACTGACCCCATGGCAAGGGTATCACAAAAAGGTGCTGCAGGTTGTTCTGCATGGTTCTCAACAGATTCTTCTCTGAGCTCAGAATGGCAGATCTTTCAGAGAAGAAAAGAGTTTTGAGATTAATTTCATAGCTGTGGGAAGGTGGAGATGGGGAAGGGAATGTGCCAATAAGAAAGGTCAACTATTTTTTTTTTTTTCCTTTTTGTCTTTTTTCGTGACCGGCAACGGATCGCAACCCTCAGTGTCGCGCCTGTACCGGACCGGGACCAGCAACGGGATCGCACCCCTGGGTGCTGCGCCTGCACCTCGCTCAGCCAGTGAGCGGGAACCGGTCTGTATGTGGGATCCGAACCCTCGGCGGGAGCGCCACCGCACTCCCAAGCGGCACACTGTAGCAGTGCGCCACCGGGTCGGCCCAGTCAACTATTTTTTAATGAAAGAACTTGTCTACCTGACAGTGCTTGCCTACTGCTGACAATACACATATTTTTGTTGTATTGTGAGGAAGCTGAGGTACTGAGACATTGTGCCCATCGAGTCAGGAAGTGGTGAGACTGGGTTGGCACCGGGCTCCGGAACCACAGGGCACTGACTACTTGTCCTGTTGCCTGTGAGTCCTCCTGTGCTCTAGGTTGTTTTGCCATATTTTGTGTTAATGACAGATTTTCAATGTTTTTTGCTGTTTCCAAAAATTAAGCATATTTTGTATGACTCATTCCTGGGTGGTGAGTATAGTAGTAGATGCTCAAATTTTACTGTATATATTGAAAGTCTTTAAAGCAAGGTTGTGTTTATCTGGAAAGTTGCTGATGTATGAGGGGTCTTCTGAAGTTCACGGAAATATTCATATTATCTTTTAATTCTGGTTTTCCATGAATTTTTTGAAGTGCCCTCATATATGTATGAGCTACATATAAATCAAAGTCTGTCATCACAGGGGTGTGCTTTTTAGAACAAATAATCACTGCTTGACGTATCCACCCCTGCCCCTGCCATGTTAATTTAATTGCCAGAATTTTGATGTTTCGCAGCAATGTGTTCCAGTGCCCTTAGGATAATAATAAAAGACTCTCCTGACTGTCATAATCCCAGCCCAGATGTATTTTGTTTAAATTCTTAACCTCTTAAAAATAATAGTGTTCCAAATTCTGCTTGGTCCTATGGTATAGAAATATGAGAGTTTGATAAAGTAACCAAAAATATGAGTGAGCTTGGCCAGATTGCCTCGAGGTGTCGTTTTCTACATTGTAACTCCTCAATTTTATAAGACATTTATGCATGTTAGTCTCCCACCCAAAGTTCTGTATCCTAAAAATTTTATATTAGAGTCAACACAATGCCAAATACATAGGAATTACTTAATAATCATTATGAACGGGTTTTAATGGAATTAAAAAATTTTCAACTAAGTGAAAGATTTACTAATTTGTGTATAATAAAGACAATACATTTTTCCCTTGGGAAGTAATTTATTATTCTGTTGAATTCATTTTAGCCACTTAGCATTTTAATTTAAAGGCATTTATATAGCCATCAAGTTTTTTTTTTAAGTAAACATTTATTTTGAGGTAATCGTAGATTCTTAGGCAGTTGTAAGAAATACTAGAGATATACTGTGAGCCCTTACCCACTTTCCCCCAAGGAGAACATCTTGCAAAACTGCGGTTCACCATCACAACCAGGATGTTGACGTGGATGCAGTCAGGGTGCAGAGCGTTTTTATCACCACACAGATCCTTCTTGTTGCCCTAGGAACCACACCCTCTTCCCTCCCACCCCCAGCCCCTCACTGACCCCTGGCAGCTGCCAGCCTGTTCTCCATTTCTGAACTTTAGACTTTTCAAGAGTGTTATATAAATGGAATCACGTAGCATGTGTAAACTTTCGGGATTCCCTTTTCTCTCTCAGCATAGTTTTCTGAGAGTCACCAGGCAGTTGTGCGTGTAAACGGCTCGTCCCTTCTCATTGCTGGGTGGTTCCCTGCACAGGACATTTAGCCACTTACCCCTTTGTTGAAGGACATCTGGGTTATTTCCTGTTTGTGGCTGCTTTGAATATAGCTGCTATAAACATTTGCGTACAGGCTTTTGTGTGAATGTAAATATTCATTTCTCTGGATAAGTGCCCAGGAGTACAACGACTGGGTTGTGTTGTGGCTGCATGTTTCGTTTCTGTTTTCCAGAATGGCTGTGTCGTTCTGCGTTCCCACCAGCGATGTGTGAGTGGTCCACGTTCACCTAGCCAGCATTTGGGATTTGTCACTATTTTTTATTTCGGCCAGTCTGACAGTTACGTGGTGATATCTCATTGTGGTTTAAATTCGTATTTCACTAATAGGTAATCATTTTGAACATATTTTCATATGCTTGTTGGCCATCCGTATATCCTCTTCAGCAAAATGTCTCTGTGTCTTTTACGCATTTTCTAATTTGAATTTTTTGCTTTTTTTGCTGTAGTTTTGAAAGTTCTTTACATACTCTAGACACTAGGTTTGTTTTTTGTCTTTTGTGGTGGGTGGCTGGTATGGTGATCCAAACCCTCATCCTTATAACACACTGTGCTCCAGCCAACTAAGTAACTGGCCAGCCCCAAGATACTAGTTTTTTATTAATGTGTGATTTGCAAATATTTTCTCTCACTCCACAATTTGTCTTTTCAGTGTCTTAACAGTCTTTTGCAGAGCAAATGTTTTAAATTTTGATAAAGTCCAGTTTATCAGTTTTTCCTTTTATGGGCCATTCTTTCGGTGTTAAGTCTGAGAATTCTTTGCCTAGCTCTAGATCCCAAAGACTTTATCCTCCTATGTTTTTGTTCCCTAAAAGTTTTATAGTTTTTGTTTTTTTTTTCCTTTTTGTCTTTTTTACTGACCGGTAACGGGATCGCAGCCCTCGGTGTTGCGCCCGTACCGGGGACCGGCAATGGGATCGCAACCCTTGGTGTTGTGCCCGCATCGCGCTCAACCGGTGAGCGGGAACCGGTCTCCACATGGGATCTGAACCCTCGGCGGGAGTGCCGCCGCACTCCCAAGCGGAGCACTCTCCAGTGCGCCACCGGGCCAGCCCTAAAAGTTTTATATTTAAGTCCCTGATCCATTTTGAGTTAATTTTTGTTTAAGATCCTTTTAGATTTTTTTTTTTTTTTTGCCTATGGATATCCCATTGTTCTAGTGCTATTTTTGTATTTTCTGTTCTGTTACATTGATCTGTGCGTCTATCCCTGTGCCAGTACCACACTGTCTTGATTATGGTAGGTTTATAAAAAGTTTTGAAATTAGGTAGACAGATTCCTTTGTCTTTATTCTTATTTTTCAAAATATTTTAGGTACTTTATTTCCTTTGGATTTTCATATAGATTTTAGGATAATCTAGTCTATATCTACAAAAAATTTGGCTTGGGTTTTGCTATGATTTGCATTAAACCTATATATCAACTTAGAAAGAACTGACATCCTTACTATGTTAAGTCTTCCAATCCATGAACACGGTGTGTTTTTCCATTTATTTAGATGTTTGGTTTCTTTGATCTGCGTTGTGTATAATTTGTCATGTATAAAAGTCCTATACATGTGTTGTTAGATTTATACCTAAGTATTTCCCTTTTATTGATTAATTGTAAATGGCATTGTATTTTTAATTTCAGTGTTCATTGTTAGTATATAGAAATAGAGTTGATTTTCATTATGTTTATCTTGTATACTGGAACCTTGCTGAACTCACCTATTAGTTCTATGAGATTTACCTTTTATTTCTAGCACCATTTATTTAATTTTCTATGTGCCAGGCATATGCTAAGGCTTTCCTTATACTTGCTCAAGCCAGTAAGTGGTGGATCTAGGATCCTCATAGGTAAATCACGTCTTCACTTTGTTCGTTTGGCACTTAGGACCACAGTGGATCCTGAAGTGGGTCCTGCCCTCCTGGAGCCTACAGTCTGAAACCAGAATTAGAAGTAATACAAGTTGTTAAATAGCTTTGATAAAGTTCAAACTAAAACAAGTTAATTACTTACAACTCATCCTGTAAGTGGGTGCAGCAAGGGCACGTGAGCCAGTCTAGAGTGAGGGGAGGGGAGGCCAGGGAGGGCTTCCTAAAGAAGCAATGATAATTTTCCAGGGAAGGTTTCCAAGCTTACTGATTTCTTTATGACCTTACATCAATTTTTGAAATTCAGAAATGTCTGTGATTAAAGCTTATATGCAGGTAATTCTAAACATTGCTTGTTAGAGAGCCCAGGAATTTCTGGTCAGAATTGAATGAGTCCTTTGCTTGTCTCAGTGTCCTTACCTCTGTCACCTGCTGCTGTAGAACCCCTGCTCCCTGCACCAGCGATTCCCACCTAGGCCAGAGGGCTCTGGAACCTCCAGCCCATGCAGCTCAGTCCAGCTACATGAGCTGACCCTCTGCCCTGCCCAGTACTGTGGGCTGCACCAACCTTCTGCAGACTTCAATGCCTTTACTTCTAGCTCACATTTCCTCCTCTCTTTCAGGGTTCTTTCCTTTCTTCTCCTGGTGAGCTGGGTTTTGGAGTCATTTAGGATGGAAAGGTTGTCCATTCCAGTAGTTGCAGGGTCAGGTCCCCTTTCTACCAGCCCATTTGGAAAAATCATCCATGTCTTGCAACAGTAACTACAATAAGATTCTGGTCAGTTGGGAACAAAAATCTTACTGTATCGAAATTTGCCCCTCAGACATTTCCAGGTAAAGACAGACCCCCATGCCCTTTGAGAAGACAGGGAATCTCCTGGCACTGCTTGTGAGCTTCCACCGATACTGGAGAAGAGGGTCTGTGCGGTCAGATGCTGGGCCTCGACCGTCCTCTACCAGGTTCTTGACTCTGCCACAGGACAGAGTTCAAGAGCAGAGGTGGAGTAGAAAGAAAAAACAGGTTTAATGCAAAGAGAAAGAAACATGCACTTCACAAAGTGTGCGGGCTGGCTTGACGGTGAGCAGTAACTACTGCCCCACCTTCTTCCTGGATTCAGCTTTTATAGTTTGCTGTTCTATACATGTTCATGATATATAATGAATATTTAACTAAAGGGGTGGTTCCCAGTTATGTAACCCAGCCTTGTGCTTGTTGTGTTGGTCTCTTTGGTGCATGCTCATTGATCAAATTCTAACATATACACTGAAAATTACTTCAAATACATTTGGTGCTCTCTAGTGCCTCCCATGGAAGGCCATTCAAGGATAAATTCCTTTCTACTGAGCATGCTTGGCCACTGAAGTTAAGTAAGTCTGCCTTCTGTGTCTCCCTGTGTTGGTGCCAAAAATAGGTGCAGGAAGCAACGGGGCAACTCAGGACTTAGAGGAGGGGCTTGAGTCCTAGGGGAGTGGTGTGAGACCCAGGGGAGTGGCCTGAAAGCCGAACCCAGTGAAACTGAGCACCTCTTGTCTCACCAGGGAGCTCGGCACCTCACATCTACCCATGTCAGTGGCATTGCTCTCCCCAAGTCACAGAAGTGAAGCGATGTCCTCAGCCAGCACTGTCCCCATCCTGCGCCTTCCTGCCCAGCCCTGTGGCAGTGTGCCTAGCAAGCCCCTGTCCTGCCTTAGGACTGAGGATGCTTCTCTCTCTTCCTGTGTTTCCCTGACTGTAGGAGAAATCGCTGGTCTTTGAGTCAGCATGGAAGAAGGAGAAGGACGTTGTTTCCAAGGAGATAGAAAAACTGCGTGTGTCCATCCAGACCCTGTGCAAGAGTGCGCTTCCCCTGGGGAAGATCATGGACTACATCCAGGAGGATGTGGATGCCATGCAGAATGAGCTGCAGCTGTGGCACAGCGAGAACAAGGAGCATGCTGAGGCCCTGCAGAAGGAGCGGAGGTGGGGGTCCCAGTGAAACTGAGCACCTCTTGTCTCACCAGGGAGCTCGGCACCTCACATCTACCCATGTCAGTGGCATTGCTCTCCCCAAGTCACAGAAGTGAAGCGATGTCCTCAGCCAGCACTGTCCCCATCCTGCGCCTTCCTGCCCAGCCCTGTGGCAGTGTGCCTAGCAAGCCCCTGTCCTGCCTTAGGACTGAGGATGCTTCTCTCTCTTCCTGTGTTTCCCTGACTGTAGGAGAAATCGCTGGTCTTTGAGTCAGCATGGAAGAAGGAGAAGGACGTTGTTTCCAAGGAGATAGAAAAACTGCGTGTGTCCATCCAGACCCTGTGCAAGAGTGCGCTTCCCCTGGGGAAGATCATGGACTACATCCAGGAGGATGTGGATGCCATGCAGAATGAGCTGCAGCTGTGGCACAGCGAGAACAAGGAGCATGCTGAGGCCCTGCAGAAGGAGCGGAGGTGGGGGTGGGGAGGGGGTGTATTGAGGGGTGGTGGGGCAGCAGTCTGGGAGGCGAAGGAGAAATCTCCCAAGAAATCGCTGCCTCTCAGCCCTCCCTTCTTACCTCCTCCCCAAAGGATAACTGGTATTTCTTCATTTGTTCTACAGCAAGCATTTTTTTGGTAGCGGTTAGAAAAGATTTAGAGTTCATGTTCGTACACAAAATAGATTTAAACATTAAAAAAATACAGAGAAATATGTCTTATCACAGTCCTCAAAATTTTTTAACTGTTCATAGTTTGAAAAACTTAAATTTTTACTCTAAAAGAAATGTTGGTAAACCCATTTAAAATTGTGACTGTGAAAGTAATATAATAGACACTAAAAAGTGAGGTTCATTTTAGGGAAGTGTTCTGTAATCAGTCTGGGAACCATATGGCTATATCAACCATCAAGTGTTTTTTTCAGAAAACATGATTTCACTCAGTGATACAGCTAGAAGTCAGTATAATAAAAAGCTCTATTATAATGAGGTTCTACTCTTTATTAGTCTGCTTATTCTTAAAAAGTCTCTTAAAATTTCAAATGTACAACATGAAGGAGGTTAGAAAATCACTAAGAACTTTTTGGTGCCTGTTCTCACATGATAATTGGTTAGCACTTCTTACATTTTGATTTAAGGTATTAAAGTGTCATCCCAGACATTTCTTCCTTACAAAACTTGCTTTTGCTTAATGGTAGGCTGGTTAGAAACTATTGCTCTTCTTTGTTTTATATTTTAGTTTGTGTTCATGTGCTTTAAAAGTCTGAAGGGAAAGATTAATTTTGACTTCGGCTTCCCCAAGTATATTCTAGACTTTTCCCAGTATATAGCCCAACAACTAAACTGTCTCCTGTCACTGTCTTGAGCAAGTGAGCCAGAGACGCCTCTGTCAAGAAGCCCCCCAGCCTCTTCCTGTAGTGTTTCCCTGTAAGGAAGGGCACTGTCCAGGCGGTGGTTCTCTTAGGGTCGACAGCAACTCTGCCTCTCGCCTCCTTGCTTGTCCCCAAAGGCTCTCTGTTACATACATGTATAATTTAAGGACTGCAAGCCCATCATCGAACAAATATTAGGCTCCTTTTAGTAAATGTCATGTTTGACTTCACTTCTGGTTGTGGCAAGGGTTGTGAAAACGAGAAGTAAGTTTTGCTCAGGTGCGCTTTGCACCTTTATGTCATTATTGTAGTGCATCTATATTCTACCCTTTTTCTTTGGATGAAGTGAGTGGTCTACTTTTGTTGTCTTTTGGTGTTTTATTTAAGAAGTAAATATAAAATGAGACAAGATATTTATGAGCCACTGATTTTATTTTCCATCAGTATCACAGACTGTGCTGTGGAACCCTTAAAGGCCGAGCTGGCTGAGCTGGAGCAGCTGATTAAAGACCAGCAAGACAAGATCTGTGCCGTGAAGGCCAATATCCTAAAGAATGAAGAAAAAATTCAGAAAATGGTGTATGGTATCAATTTGACTTCGAGAAGGTGAACATTCAAAAGTTTCAAAGATGAGAAGTCACCATCAGTTTAAAAATAAAAAGGAAGATAGAAAATTATTACTCCTTAAATTTCAGTTTGAGAAAATGAACAGTTTACAATGTTATTATCCAACTAATTTTCAGAGCTTTAAAACTTCAGGCACATTAAATATATAAAAAGACCACGTTTTCTTACCTCCCTCCAGCTGGAATCCTTGCTAGTTATAAATAGCTCTTCAAAATGCCTTTGTGAGTTTTTTTTGCAAGCCTGTTCCTTGTGTTTCTGCTGTAGCCTGTTAAATTCTGCACCAGAATCCCTGGCAGGTAAGTGGTGTCAGCATACCAAGGAAACAGTAGTCCTTTATTTTAGTTTTCAAGTCTAGTGAAAGGACTTCCATTGGTTAGCACTGAGTGAAGAATAGCTGTGTGCTTTTTGTCTTTTGTCTTTTTCCGTGTCCGGCAACGGATCGCAACCCTCAGTGTTGCCCCCGTACCGGACCGGGGACCGGCAACGGGACCACAACCCTCGGCGTTGCCCCCGCGCCTCGCTCAGCCAGTGAGCGGGAACCGGTCTGTAGGTCTGTATGTGGGATCCGAACCCTCGGGCGGGAGCGCCGCCGCGCTTCCCAAGCGGGGCACTTATCCAGTGTGCCACCGGGCCGGCCCGAGCTATGTGCTTTTTGATAGGCACTTTATATATAGAATGAGGCCAGAAAATGAATGAGCTATGGTTTTAGTTAATTTCCATTTGAAAAGGGTTTAATTTCAGCCTGTGTCCTTGTAAGGTTCATGTTGACTTTTTGTTATTGTTTTTGCTTCCTTGTAATTGCATATATTTCCTTATGTAATTTTCTGATTGGTCCTGGTCCCTGTTATGTTTTGCTTGTGTTTCTAGCCCTTAAAGTTCATAAATCTAAAAAAGGAGATTTCAGCATGGCCTTTATGGGCATTGCCTGGACATGGAATTGTCATAGGCTACGTCTTGTTTCTTCAACATTTGGTCCCTGTGTTTTTCCCACATAGAGTCAAGTGTAAGCTGCTCTGGAGTCCTCAAGACCCTCTTTAAGAAGGTCTTGCTCTACGAGGCTCTGGTGTCATTCCTTTCTTGCATAGGTATATGCTCCTAAGTACCTGAGAGACAGGTAGCTTAGGAAAAACCACCATAAGGAAGACTTAAAAGAATGTACTGATTTACAACATTTTTTTATGTTAACCATTTTTTGGAAATTGGTTTTTAAAGCAAAGGTTTTTTTAAAACATGATTTATATTTAGTTTTTCACATATATATATAAATATTGTGAATACCTTAATTAAAGTCTTAAGTTATTATATAAAGGATTTCACTGTTTGGAGACATAGGTCTTGAGGTCTGGGTCCTGATACTTTTATTTCTAGATTCTCTATGTAAACTAAGCAGTGCCATTTTAAGTGTGAGAATTGCCTCAGAAGGTTTTGTTTCTTTAAGGATTAGCACAAATGGCACAATTTGGTTTTTGTTCGTGTGATTTCCAAAATAAATCGTTTATTAAGGCAGTTGTATGATTTTCTAAGCTAGTAAGTTTAGGAGCAGATTATTAAGATCTGCCATTCTGAAACATTGGTCTTTTTCTCCTTTCTGTAGTGCACCATAAAATTTTGTTTGATCCAATTATACTAAATATATTTTTGGGAGAGGGGAGAGGGGTATTAGTTACCTAGTCCTTCATGTATTTATAATCTCTTTTCTACTGAATCGAATGACTTGGCCATAATCCTAAGTGGACCCTGTTTTGCTTCAGGTTAAGATGTCTGCCTTTTATGAATTTGTACATATGAACAGAATTTCGTGTTGCAAAAAAATTGAATACGTTGTATGTGAGTAAAATTTTGTATGAAGTAGTCTGTCAACTTGTATCATAAAATTTATTTTTCTTTTATACATAAATCATTAAAAGTAATCACATATTTTTTCTATAAGTGTATGGATTGTGCAATTCAGTTCACACATGAAAAGAACATAAGCATGTGTTTTTCTTATTTTCAAATGTGTGCATTTTGTTTTTCTTGCGAAGAAAGCTCAGGGAAATATATCCTTTCATTCATATTGTGACACTTACCAATTTTCTGTATGAATTGAAGTTTTATGAGAGAGACAAGAATTTCCCAGAAATGTTAAGATCATTTGTGAAATTTTAGAAGGTTTCTACATGTAATTATTACTGTATCTTACTGTAGACAAATTAGATCCTGATCTTATTTAATATTTTGAGGAAATGCACAAATGAGATTAATATTTTTCTCTACTTTGGTTTGTAAGTTTTCAAGGAGTACTGGAGTCATACTTTAGGAATTTGAATTTGAAAGTTGAGCTGACACTAATTTATATTCAAAGGAAATGTGTAAGATTTTGGAAAAAATAGTTCAGGACTAAAATTCAAGTCTTCTACTTATTCATACTTATTTTTGTTTTCAATAATCGACTTTTAAAAAAAATAGTGACTGATGGGGCTGGCTGGTTGGCTTAGCTGGTTGGAACACAGCCTTGTAACACCAAGGTCAAGGGTTTGGATCCCCTTACTAGCCAGCCCCCCAAAAATAAACAAACAAAATAGTGACTGAAATCTGTGAAGAAAGATGATGTCATTTAGTGACACGAAGTGCAGTTTAGGATTTTGGGTGGTGTGGAATTCTGTTAAATTATTGGCAAGTGACTGCTGTGGTCTGAATGTTCAGCTCCTCCAAAGCTCATGTGGAAGCTTGATCCCCATTGTGACGGTGTTAAGAGGTTGGGAAATCTGACTATGGTATTTGAAAGGTAGAGACTTTAGGAGCTGATTGGATCATGAGGACTATGCCCTCATGAATAGATTAATCCACTTATAGATCAGTGGGTTAATGGATTAATGGGTTATTATGGGAGGAGACTGGTGGCTTATAAGGTGAGCGAGAAGCATGTTAACAGTCTTGCTCACCTCTCACAGTGTGACACCCTGCGTTGCCACATAGAAGGCCCTCAGCAGATTTGCTTCCTCACCTTTGGACTTCCCAGCCTCCAAAAGTGTAAGAAATAAATTTTGTTTTCTTATACATTACCCAGTTTCAGGTATTCTGTTACAAGTACAGAAAAGTGACTAATGCAGTATCAATGAAATATCCTTGGACTTTTTTCTCAGCTGTCTTGAACTGACGAGTTTATCTCGTTGGTAGGTGTGCACATGAATTAGAGAAAAGATGGCCAGGACCATTACTCGCTTTTGAATAAACAGCTACTGTCAGACAGTGGTAGACTTAGCATGACCAGTTTTCTTGAGTGTCCACAAAATCTGCTGCAGAAGGAGGCCATGCACAAACAAGGTCATGTGCTCAGGCATGTCCGCATCAGGAAGAAATTTAATACACAGACCTGGATTCCCAGCTCTGGAATCTTCTATCCACATACAAGGGTGCAGACAGTAAATTCACCTTTTTCATAAGACTGTCTAAGGAGATCACTGTGGCCTTCACTGAGGGACTCCCCAGCAAAGTCTAATGTAGCAAAGCAGAAGTATGAAAAATGCACATTGAACACAAGCAGCTGACGGAGGAGAGGACGCTGTCACCAGGCTCCTGGGATGAGCTCTGTGCTGCATTCGGGCTCTGAGCTTAACTCTGTCCTCTGGTATACTTTATTAATAAAAAGGTTGTATAGATTTCTAAGAGCTGTTTTGGTAAGTATAGTTTATAGAAGTGTTACATTAGGGCAGAAGTAAAACCCCTAATCAGAATCCCTTTTTGCTTGTTATATGTATTTTCATGAAGGGAGATTGGTAAAGACTTTTTTTTTTAACTTAGCAAGAGAAATTTAAATGGCTTTTTAAACTATAAGACTTGTTTTTAATTCTTTGTTTAGAGCTGAGATCCAAATTGATTATCAGTTTCTTTAACCAAGCAAATTATTCTTTCTGGTAAGAATGTGTAATTCAAAAGAAAGTTAAAGTACGTACAGTACAAGGAGGCCATGCTCCAGTCACCCAGGGAGGAATCGCAGCCATGGAAACTGATGGGACGGAAGCGCGTTCCTGTTCACAGATGACGGGAGGGAGGCTCCCCAGCCGCTGGTGACATGTCACCTGCCGCCTGTGTTAGTCATGGATTATAAGTTCACTTCACACTTAACTTTACTATTTAAAGTTTCAGTTAAAGCTAACCTTTTACTGCAGATGATAACATCTAATGTAGGTGGGGGCTTACATCTCACCAGGCGCTGGTGTGAGCGCCGTCCTTGGGCTGCTTCCTGTCTCCTTCCAGCATGGGCGGCAGGTACTGTCGCCATCCCTCTCGGTTGGGTGGTCATGGTCCTTACTGGCTCAGACCAGTTGCACTTGTGCTTTTTCTGGACGCATGATGATTAATAGCCTCTCTCCCTGCTTCCAAAGTGCCCTGTTTTGGATGATAACCCGGGTGTTCCCTTTACCGATTTGAAACCCACACTGAATGGAGGCTTGTGGCTGTGAAGGGACACTGAGCAGGATGTGTCCATAGAGCCAGTGTGGGCACCATGGTCATCGCAGCTCCACCAAACTCCACTTGTTTTCCTGTGAGGGCATTAGACCAGGTCTGGGAGTGTTCAGATGCACCTAGACTTCAGGCATTTGACAGGTTTCGTGCTTCCATTTGGACACGAGGTGGAACGTGTCTTGGAATCGTCATTGGTTGAAGGACCTTACTATAAAGGCTTCCCTCTGTGACCTGCTGTTGTCCTGAAGGGGATTTTGGGTGGGCCTGTTCCCTTGGACATTCTTGTCAAGGATTTGAATTAGCTGTAGGAAGTAGGTTGATATAATCTGGCAAATGACGTGAATATGACTAGACAGGACAGATACATTGACACATTGTCTGAGGATATAAAAAGGTGAAACTACAAGCTGCTCATGAACTCAGCAAGTAGCAGTAGGAAGAAGCTTGAGGGTGCATGTGTCCACACTGGCACTGTGACAAGGACCAATAGAATCAGTAGTCGCAGTGACGCGAAAGGGTCCGCACTGAGAGGTCCCTTCCCTCTGTCCCTGTTTCTCCTTGCCCCTATGGGCAGCCATTTTTATTAGATTGTTGTGTAAGCAAATATGACTATTTTTATACCCCCACAACACACAGTATCACGAAAGACAGTGTACAGTGTGCAGTGTTCGGTACCTGCCTTTTCATGTACCTCCAGCTCCATGGAGCCCTCAGCCTGGCCGTCCCTGTCACCCTCACTCCTTTCCAGATGTGCACAGTTCCACCATGCGTGTGCCCTGGTTTATCCTGCCCAGCTCCCTGTTGCTCGACTTGGGTGGTTTCCAGTCTGCTGCCATTAAAAGCAATGCTGCAGTGGATAACTTGTTCGTGTGTTGTCTCTGACGTGTGGGACAGACACCCAGAGTGAGACTGCCCGCTTAATGCATAAAGGCATCATGATACTGATAGACCGTGTGAGACACTGGTGTGGGTGGTGCCACGTCACTCTTACACCAGGAAATGCGTGGAAGCTCCATCCGTCACAGCCTTTACAACAGTGCACTGCCACACTTGGGGATTTTTGCTCTGATAGGCAAGAAAGGGTTTCAGTGTGGTTTTAATTTGCACATCTCTTGTTTTGAGTGAGCTGGAGCATCTCTTGATGTGTTTAAGGGCTGTTGGTTTGTTTTTTTGTTTTCTGTGAACTGTTTAGATCATTTGACCTTTATTCTGTTGGGCTTTTGATCTTTTTCTTCTAGATCTCTAGAAGCTCTTTATATTGTGAGTTGCAAATATTATTTTCCAGTTTTTCTTTTGACGGTGCCATGCCTTCCTACCCCCAGGCGTGCTAAATAAGTGATAATGATAATCCTCATTATTTTATAATTGACATGCTGGGTGATTCATCTTGGGTGCTGCTGCCAAGAATGACATTGAACTTTTGTTTGTCACCTTACAAGCATGTTCTTCTCTCCAGGTTTACAGAGAACTTTTAGCAGGAATGGATGTTGAATGGTTCTTGTCTGTGAAGGTGATTGCATGTTTTTTTCTGCTGTGGCCTAGTGATGTGTTACACTAGATTGCCTAATATTAAGCTATCCAAGGCTGGCCGGTTAGCTCAGTTGGTTAGAGCATTGTGCTGATAACACCAAGGTCCAGGGTTTGACCCCCTTGTCCAGCCAAAAAAGAAAAAAAAATGTCCTTATATTAATGGATTGAATGCTGCGTGGTGCGATGGATTTTTCTTTTTTTTTTTTTTTTTTCCTTTTTGTCTTTTTTTTACTGACTGGTAGGGGATCGCAACGCTCGGTGTCGCGCCCGTACCAGGGACTGGCAACGGGATCGCAACCCTCGGTGTCACGCCTGCGCCGCGCTCAGCCAGTGAGCCGGAACCGGTCACCACATGGGATCCGAACCCACCGGGCCGGCCCAATGGATTATTCTTTTGACATTGATTTGTTCTGTTACATATTCATCATTCTGCTAAATTCTTGTTACCTGGTGCTTGTCAGTCTGGTGGGAGGTGCTGGGGGGCATCCTCTGTTGTTTGTTTAACCCCAGTCCTAGGTGGACATTGTGTCCTTGGGTCCTGGCTGTAGCTTTGCACTCGGCTCATATTTGTGCCCCTGTCCAAGGTGTGGGGTCTCCCGTTCCCTTCCCAGCTTTGATGGATTTTCACAGCGTACTAAGGCTGACAGTGCTTATTGCCTGCCCCTACAAATTATCTCATGCCATAGGGGAGTGGGGGAGAAGCTTCCCGTGAAAGTTTTGTGCCCCTCCAGCTGCTGTGCTCCTTTCTCAGATCTACACTGCAAGGGACAGTTAAAACTTTCTCATCTTTTCTGAGAGTGTGGAGAACACCTATGAGGAAGACGCAGGCTCCCACTGTCACGCCCTTGGGGGCTTCCTAGTCTCTCCCCAGAGCACACTTGAGTGCCAGCCACCTGCTGAGCTCGGCTCCACAGGCAGGCACCAGCTCTCCAGCCACCTGCCGGGCTCTGCTCCCTGGGCACTGGCTCTCTTCAGGTTTTGGCCCAGGAGCTTGCCCTGGGAGCTCAGCTTGTAGCTCCAGAAAAGGCTCAGGTTTCATCTCAAGGGTGGTTCCCCAGTGGAAACCAAAGTCTCCGTCTACCACTTCTGAAGGTGTTTCCTATTCTTAATCCACACTGTAGATTGAAAGACCTTGACAGAGATTAAAGTCAAGTCTGACCCTAAGACTTGCTTTGCTTTTCACCACTGGCTTCTGTGTGGTGTACATGGATCGTGCCACATTGTTTTCAAAGTTCAAATGAGGTTTATTATCAACAGTAAATGGCAAATCTGGGGTTTCAAGCTTAAAAAGGCAGTGGCTGAGGCATGGATGGTAGTGTGCCCGCCCATGCAGGGCATGTCCTGGGCCCAGCGACCAGGCCTCTTTTTCCAGCCACTGGCCTTCTGGGGAATGTACACTGGGCCTCCTCCTCCCCTGCAAGTCCTGTGTCTTGGTGGGCATAGCTTCAGGCCTTCTTTTACCTTCTGGAAGGAGAAGGCTAGGAGCAGAAGAGCAGAGTGGGCCCATAGTTGGGCTGTGCCCATTCTCCCCACGCCCTGTGCAGAGGCTCCGGCTGGCAGTGCACCTCTGCTGGGGGACAAGGAAGCCCCGCCTGCCTCACGCCCCCACCAAGCCCTGCATCTCCAGGGTGAGCTTTTCCCCTTAAGGTGCTATGGAAAGAACATAGGCCTTGGAGTGGGGACCCTCTTTGTCATGATGGCCATGGTTTGGGACGCTCCTTCCTGTTTCTCCTTTGCGCCTTGGTGTCCATTGATGGTCATTATGGCTCCCTCAGGACTAGGAGGCCTAACAACGTTGGAGAACATTCCGGCTCACAGGGCTTCCTGGTGAACTTTGTGTAAGTGAGCTGGCTTGGCGTGGTGCACCGTCACCTTGCAGCAGTGCTTCCCGAAGGCTCCTGTTCATCTCAGGGTCTTCAGGAGCAGGTTGGCCCATGTCCCATCGTGGCAGAGGCCCTTACGTCTCACCTCCTAGTGAGAGAAGCTGCTTATTGAAATGTGCCATAGAGACAAGGTTAAGTCCAGAAACGTTGTTTCTTTCACGTTTAGATGGCTTGTTACTAGCATTTTCCTGAGAGAACAAAAACACTAGTCTGAGCTGAGGTCTTACAAGGAAAGCTGAGCCCAGGCCTCACGCCTGAGGATAAGCAGGGCAGGGACATGAAAGCATGTTTGCCTTGGCCTCCAGCCTCTAGTGGTGGCTCAGGTTTCTTGGGGGGCTTGGGCTTTGGGTGGGAGCTGGAGTCTATGGGTGGGGGCTCGGGCCTCTGCTGGGGGCTCAGGCCTTTGGGTGGGGGTCTTGGGCCTCCTAGGTAGTGGCATGGGATGAGAGAGGCCCCTGCCAGAAGCCTGTGGTTTCAAAGCCAGGCATGGGACCCCTTAGAGCTAATGGGGCCTGACAGTTCTGGGAAGCATTTATTTTGTTTTCATGAAGTACATAAAATCCTTCTGACTTGAGCAGTGAGAAGCCAGTGATGCTGTTGCAAATGCTTTCCCTGGCAGAGAAGTGGCCCACTCGGCCCACCAGACCAACCAGGGACAGACAGGGCCAGGTGACTGTGGGGAGAGGGTGCCCTTGTCTGGTCTCCCCTGCGCCCTAGCTGAGGGAGGGACCGTGGAAGAGGGAGATGCCCAGGGCCCTGCGAGTGGGGCAAACAGGAGGCCAGGGGTGAGATGGTGAAGAACACCCCAACATGGTACTGGACTCCTGAGAGGACTTCATGGTCCCTTTGTCTGATTCTGGTGTCAGGACTCCATGGTAAGGACTTGAAATGGTGAAACTGCCCAGGACTCTTAGCTTCTCCTACCCAGGATGGGGTGTGGGCGTACTGTTCTCCTGCAGCCCAGACCAGGATACAACATGGGAGAAGCTGCTGCTGGAGAACCCACAGAGCCAAGTCACTGGGTTGTGTCCCAAAACTCCTGGGGGAGCCTTTCCAGATCACTCCTGCAGAACCAGGGAAAAGACAAGCAGGCATGAGGCATGTGGGGAGAGAGGCTTCTGCTCCACGAGAGCTGGGGCCTCAGGGTTGTCAGATACCCTTTCTCCCCAACTTAATCTGAAAAGAGAACACAGTGTTTAAAACAAACAAATGAATCTCCCCCCCCAAATGAGATTATTGAAGAAATTAAGGGGATTCTACAGTTTGCATTAGAAAAAATAAGATGAACTTGTTTCATATATGAAAATATACTATTAATCTATAGTAATTAAGATAAGGTAGTACTGGGAAAATGTTACACTTCTCTCTGTGTAACGGAGGTGCAAAAAAGGATTATGCAAAGCAACATGAATGCAATGAGAAGCCCAAAGGGACTGCACCTCAGCAACTCCTCTGTTAGAAGGAGAATATGGGTACAGCCTTGATTCAAAGTTTGTTTCTGTTTTTTTATTGTAAAGACAAGGAAGTTTCACAAGAAAAATCAGTTGATTCATTTCAAAAGAACACAAAGACATGGGCAGTGTTAGAAAAGTTATCTATGGCTAAGTATAGCTTAAACAATGGAAACTAGTAACATCAGTAAAATTAACAACGTGACATTCCAAAGCACAATTTGTGAAAAGCTAAGTTGGTCAAACTGTGATCATTATCTAAAATATAACCTCTCCTTAAATGATTTAAGCAAAAGTTACGTTCTTATGATTAAATCTAAGTATAATTGTCTCAAAGTTTCCACCAATAAACAGCTTGCCCTTAGCAAACATTTTTTTAACATTTTTCTCTACAGCAATTCTTTAAAATTGCTTAACAGGATTGGTATGTCAGCCACCTGTTAGCTCTAAAATCATTAAAGTATACAATACCATACTTAAACAGTGATTAGAGTTGATTAGATGGGCTGTTGCCCAGCTAGCTGTGGGCTTTTGCCCCATCCTTGCATAACCTAAAAACCCTATTCTAAAAATCAAATGAGAATCAAGATTTCTAACCCTCTACAGGAAAACGTAAATTAATCAATGCAGCAGGATAAGAACCCCTAACAAGATGCCTGAATCTGGAATTTTAGTTTCTGATAAATGTGGTATTTCAAGCCAGAAGTATTTCAGATTGTTGTCCAAATAAATGGTATTAGGACAAATGGTTATCCACATAGCAAAAATAAAGTTATATTCTTGCCTCATATTACATACAAAAATTCCAAAAGTTTAGAGTTTTAAAAATATGAGAGTACTAAAAACTATTTGAGAACGTTTATAAATATATTATTTAGATGTGTTATTTGTAATAGTTCTATTTTATGAGAGGCAACCTAGTGTATAAGATTAAAGCACTTAGAAGAGAGCATAGTAAGTGCTAAATACCTTTTGGGGTAAAAAACTTCCTAAAAAAAGACAGGCTTTTCAGAAGCCATAAATGGGAAAGAAAAAAAAAAGGACACTTGGCTCCATTAAAAATTAAAAATTTCTATATATCCATGCAAAAGTAAAAAGTGACACATTTGCAAAACCTCTAATAAAGACTTAATATTCATACTCGACAAATACTTTTTAATAAGAAAAATACTGATCATGTAAGGAGGAGGTGGGCAAGATGGCAGACTTGAGGTGCCTGAGCACCTCTCTCATGAAAAAGGACCAGAACAACTATCAGACAGCTCAGTATTGACGGGGGAATCAGAAAGGAGATTGAAGGAGTGTAGCTGGAGACTGGCAGGATCCCTGTGGAGCACAAAATCCCATGATGGCAGCATGGATAGACAGGCACACAGTCTGAGCCTCCAGACTCCACCACCTGGATTGGTGCAGGAAAGATGTGCCCTTGCAGATGAAAGGTAGGCAGAGGGTTCACACCAACCCCCATCACCAGAGAGGCCTGCAGTTCCTACTGCAGGAGGACTCCACAGCTCTTGAAAGCCCGGAGCAAAGTGCAGGGAGCTGCCTAGAATACATGCACCACATGGCCCTAGAACAGGAACACATACAGTGTACTCCCCACCCCCCTGACCCCATGGCCCAAACCAATGCAGTTTGGGGCCATCTTGAAACCAGAGCTGTTGCGGGAGCATACCCTGCTCTGGGGATAGCAGTCACTGTGTTTCCCTTGCCTTAAGTCTCCACCATCATCTCAGCGGGCTCATGCAAGAAACTATAATGCCCTAATCCCAGCGGCTTGAAGCCTGGACCCAGGAGCAGCTGTGACCCCAGACCTGCATGTCTGGGAAGCCAAAGGCCTGCTGAGCTGACCTGCCCAACCCCTATGTCCCCAACCGGAGGATAGACAGATCTTCCCCCTGCCCACCACCACAGTGGGCTAAGTACTGTGTGACCAAGCTCCCAACCTGGAAAAACAGCTCACAGCTCCCTACCCTAACAAATGCAGCCCCAGCCTGTGGAAATGGAGAATTCATAACCCTCCTGGAGAAGAAGCTGGCAGTCTCAACCTCAACAGTCCCGCCTAGCAGCCTTACCTACTCTCTGAGAAGTGGCTGGCCAGGTCCCCTCTCTGCAGCCCTGTCTGGTGGCCTTCCCACTGTCCAGGAGTTGGATGGCTGGGCCACTTCTTGGTAGTCCCACTGAGTGGCCTCACCCACTCCCTGAGTGGTGGCTGGCTGGGCACATTCTCTGAAGGCCTGGTTAGTGGCTTTGCCCACCACCTGAGAAGTGGCTCAGCAGCTCTGCCCTTGGCAGACCTGCTTTCCAACCACCAAGGGAAGGATGACTTTACATCCAGCCCCAAGAAATGGAATAGTGGACTAGCTCCCAGCAGACCTGCACCCAGCTAGCTGAGCCAAAGTGTGCCCACAGCCCCAACTCAGAGAAACAGTTCAGTTGTCACGTCCTTGGTGGACCAACCCCTTAGTCTTTGAGCCATTGCATGCACATGCATCTGAATGAGAAACAGCCTGGATGATGCCCCCCTTGTGGGCCTGTACTCAATCAAAGAATCAGCATGGTGACCCTGCCTATTACAAGCCAGCCCCGACACACTGCAAGGCCACATCATCAGCCTGAAAATCAATCCAGCAACCCCATCCTCAGTGAGCCAGCTCCTGAGATGACTGGCCTACGGTGAGCACATGCACACCCTCAGCCTGAGAACTGACACAATGAGCCCACCACTGGCAAAGCTGTGCCACCACTGCCACAAACCTCCCATGCATACATTGCTCAGGTGTGTGCAGACATAGTAAGAGTAGATTACAGCTAAAGAAACTATACAGAGTCTATATTACTGCGCCCATCCAGAACAAAGCCATTGTACTCTACCCAGTTAACATCCAAAGACATATTTTCAGGGGAAAGTCCTTCCCCATGCACACCACTGTACAGGATTCAAAGAGGTGATTGTTCTACCAGATACACAGATATCATTGAAGGTAAACAAGAAACATGAAAAAGCAAGAAAACATGAAACCACCAAAGAAACACATAATGCTCCAATAACTGATCCCAAAGAATTGGAAATTGCCAACTTGCCAGAAAAGGAATTCAAATTAATAATCTTAAAGAACCTCACTGAGATACAAGAGTGTTGGGCATAACTTTGCGCGCATGCAC